>NC_046156.1:202963228-203263228 GCF_011064425.1 Rattus rattus | reverse complement strand
GCCACCCAATTCCCAAGGGTCCTCTCTAGGAAAGCTCTACTCCTAAAACCAGTGTGGTTCTTAAACACAAGCACATTGTGGGCAATGGAACAGCTGAGGGGCAGGAATGGTGAGGAGTGGATCAGGTGCATAGACGCTCAGGTAAGCGTCCCAAATCACAAGAAGAAATAAGAGCTGCTTTTTGAGACAAGCATGTTACCATATGGGAGAGAACTGAGTGTGGTGACACACACACCTGTAGTCTGTAATCCCAGCACTTGAGAAGCAGAAACCGGGGGACTCAAGTAAATTCAAGGACAGCCTGGTCTATATCGCAAGTTCTAGGCCTGAAGGAGCTACGCTGTAGTGAAATCTTGTTTCAAAATCAACCAACCAAAGAAAAAGTTGGAATCTCTTCTTCCTATCTCCTACCAAAGTAAATTCCAAATGACAAAACAGATTTTTAAAACAAAATTAAGAAAATGGGAGGATATATATATAAGATATACATGCATATATTCAGAAAGAAGACATTTTAAAATATTACAAAAAGCTCTGGAAGTGTTTTTTTTTCCCCAAAAAATTGGAAATTTCAACTAAATTAACATTTTAAAATATTCATGACAAAATATGTTTCAAAAGACTCCAAACTCACACATGGAAGCTAACTTCCTTTAACACACACACACACACACACACACACACACACACACACACACGCAGAAAAGGCAGGATGAGTAAGAAAGAAAACATCGACTGAAGAGATGGCTCAGTGGTTAAGAGCACTGTCTGCTTGCTGTTCCAGAGGACCTGAGTTCAATTCCCAGTATTTCCATGGTGGCTCACTACTGTACTGGCTCCAGGAGATCTGGTACCCCTTTCCCCTCTTCTGTCCTTCTTGGGCTCTACACATGAAGGTGATACACGGGCATATGTGTAGGCAAATTATTCATATACATAAACCAAAAAAAAGGAAGGAAGGAAGGGAAGGAAGGAAAATACGTCGCAATCTGTTGGGACATGGGATAGTAAGAAAAGTGAGCAGCCGTCGAAAAGGAAGTGTGTGGCTCAAGCCATTTGAAAAGCCATCAACCCAAGGACAGAAACTAGGGCTTAAACTATAGTTGCGTTTTGCAGCTATCTAACTGGCAGGGTTGTGAAGAAACGAGTGTCCTACACACTGCTGGCCAGAGAATAAGCCCAATGATCCCTAAGAAGTTGGTCCTATCTATCAAAACTCAAAAGACACACACCTTCTAACCAGTCTTCCTATTTTGAGAAATTCATTCTACAAACACACTGTGGGTGCATGAACTCGTGTGTGCATGGGGTTTGCTTCCTACAGCATGGCTGGGGACGGAAGAGAGCAGAAGGCTGTCTCTCAACTGGTCAAGTAGGTTCAGCGACACCCTGAAGACAGAACACAGGGGAACTGATTCTAAAGACTGAGGCAGCCCCACGGCATAGATATGAACGCCCACGGAGGTATATGTTTGAGCAGAAAGGGCAAATTGGTAGGAATACGTACATGTAGGATTGCTGACATTTGTTGGGAAATTATAGATGCTTTAATGTGAAAGGTTAAAGATGACATTACCTTTGAGGGTGGGGAGTGGAAGACAAGGAAAACATAAATAATAATAATAATAATAATAATAATAATAATAATAATAATGTTCTCTACCTCCCTTTTATGTCCTTTGAATTTGTACCATAAGCACATATAATGGACCCAAAATTAAAGAATTAACTTTTAAAAGCAATAGTACTAGATTGCAAAGACTAGATTGAATGTGTTTCCAGAATCTCAGCGCTTCGAAGTCGTTTCTCTAGTCCTTTAATAGTCCAGTGAGTTGACCATGAGGGAAGGTGCACATGCCCAAGATGACTTCGGAGGCTGGCAACTGTGAGAAATAGCTGTTCCCTGAACTGCTGTGCCCTGGGGAGGGGGTGGCCTGTGCATAAACAGTGTGGAGGAAACCAGTACCACCACTCCTGGAAGCATCACCACAGCACACAGCAGATGGCTAAGTACGGACCGTTGTTTAAAAACACGGTTGGTTCTCACTGCCATTCGTGTTGGCAGCACTGACATCCAGTCAGCCAGGCAATGCCACTCTCTGAACTGTGAACAGAGTGCATGCTGGGTCTGTAGTGAGGAAGGCAGCATTTCCTACCCTGCCTGGGCATCTAGACTGCTACGTCTTGAAACTTCATTTTCTAATGAGTTATTTTGTTGGATAGGGTCTCACTCTGCAGTCCAAGCTGGTCTTGAATTCATTATGTAAGCCATGTTGGCCTTCATCTCCTGTCTTCTGGACTCAGCCTCCAGGATGCTGGGATTCTAAGCATGGGCCAACCACACACAGCCTCTGGACTGGGCTCCCGAGGAGAGGCCAGGCACCTGAATTTTGTAAGTATCCCAGCTGACTTCTATGACTGGTGAGCTTTGGGAAGGACAGCCTTACAGTATGGGATGGGGAAATGAAGGAAAAGGGAAACTAAGCAAATTAAATATAAAATTACATAACATAAGCAAATTAAGTATAAAATCAAGCCAGAAGGATGGTTCACGACTGTAATCTCAGCAGTAGGCTGAGGCAGTAGTAGGATTGCTGAAAATTCCAACCAGCCTTGGCTACAAGAGATCCTCTCTCAAAACAACAACAACAGCAAAACCAAAACACAAAAGACGAACTAGCAGGCATGCATTTGAAGCTGCTTATAGAATCCTGAACTAGCCATAAATATAGAAAATTTATGAGATGGGAAAAACTCAGTTAAGTCAGGATTAAGAAGAAAATTCTTTATATCCTAATTTTCTGTGGTTAAAAAGACTTGGTAAATAAAATTTTAACAGAGCCATTTTTCTTTTGATAAATAAGGGTATTATGAGACTTTGTGTTACTAAATATCGCCATTCTTTCATAACAAAAAACAATGCAGGTGCTCCACGCTGACAACCACAGGGCTTTCCCGTGGCTCAAATCCTCAGAAACTCAGTGTGGGCTGAAAAGTCCTGGAAAAAGGTCCTGGATTCGTGTTTTCTCCATCATTACTTTCCAAAGCCTGAAGGATAGATACTGTCTACATTTCAGACAGAGGCTCCCAGGACTCTGGTAATATTCATTTCTCTGGATCCTCAGAGTCCCCCTTTACTGACCCCTGGTCATCTGTGTGGACAGTTACTTGAGGTCCCCCAGGCCAGGCTGCTGAGAACGGCGATTAAACACGTCTGCACTCAGACACTGTTTGAAAACGATTAGTAGGTCTGTTTATGCATCTTTTGTAAAACTGCTCTTAGAGACGACCACTGTTATCTTAAGAGCCCTTACATAAAAATCTCCATGAAAAATTCATCTCACAGCTGAATGTCATGGAACATAATTGTCTCTCTTAGTGAAATGTTGCACTTCCTTTTAAAAGAGGAATGCGTTATATAACCTCTTTCCTCCTCTCTCTCAATCTCTCCCCCTCTCCTCAGTTTTCATTTAAGCTGCCAGCAAGTTCAGATTTGGAGTTTATCTTCCACGGAGGTTCTGTTCTCGGCTTGATCTTTCTGACAGTCGTCTCCCTCGCGTTACTTGGCTCTTGTCCCCACAGAGCTGTCTTAGGGGCTCTGTCGTGTCAGGGTCCTTGTGCTGGGAATGCTCTTCGGGAAACTGACATAGCGTAACCGGAGTGGAGAACAGGTTGCAATTCCATTGTGTGAGACTCTGTGTCCGACCAGGAGGACTCAGGTATCAAATGGTCAATCAAGTTGGAGTCTTTCAAATAGAAAGTCTTTGCTTAGAAAACGCTGACTGCCTGGGCTGAAGAACTGGCTTGGCCAGTAAAGGCGAGGCTCATCGTCAAACATAAGAAAACGCTAAGTGCCAAGAACACTGGGGGAAATCATCACAGTACCTCTCTCCCAAAGGTGAAGGGATCAGAAAAAATTCGACAGAAGCATAACCATTGCATCTTAATCACTCAGTGAGTGCGGGCTCAGCCGCATTAGTGACCCTCCGGAGGCCCTGTAAAGCAAGTCTGCGGCAGGAGTACTTGTCTCTTTTAGCTATGGGCTACGGAGAAGGTCAGGAGTACTTGCTGCTGACTGATGGTCAGTCACCATCTATCTTCGTGCGAGCTTAGTAAGAAGGTTTTCAAAGAGACAGGCACTGAGATTCCTCCTGGTTGCCCTTAAGGACAGAGCAGCAGGAATCCCGGCTGGAGCACCTGACTGAGTGGTTCCTGCTCTATTGCTAGCCCTCCAGCTGGAGGCTGCACAGTGAATTCACAGGCCCGGTACCCAGGCAGACCTTCCTAAGGATGCTCACCCTCAAAGGTATGACCCAGAGAGGATCTCCGGACAGCTTGAGGCAGAGGCAGGGACAGGAAGCTCACTCCCAACTAATTTGTGGAGTATTTCGTCTCTCAGATTTGTCATTCAATGCACAACTTCTCTGCACGGCCCACACAGCTAATCCCCACACTATATTTCTCTCAGCTTTCCTCCTCCACCCACACTTCTGCTGACTTCTCTCTGCAGAGGAGAGACAGAGCAGCTGAGGAAACAGCAGAGTGGTGAAAAAAAAAATGTGAAAGTGTTTTGAGCCCACCAGACCTGGGAGAGCATTCAAACAAAAACAGGAAGAGGCTGACTAGGAGACCCTCCATCTCGCATACAAGCCAGGGATCATCACTCCCACCCACCTCCAGTCCCAACAGGGGCTGACTAGCTGGGACCAGGCTTTGGTGCCCACACTTTAAAAAAAAAAAAAAAGAAAAGGAAAGGAAATTTTAGGAGAACTGTGGGAAAGCTCCTTTGTGCAACTATTTCAGACACATGTAGGGGTGCAGTAGGCTCACTCATTCCATTCAACCCCAACCCTAACCCCAAGCCTAGAGCATTCAACCAGCACCAGCACCAGCACCAGCACCTTTGATCTTAAAGTAGGATGGTTCAGAAGTCATCACACTGAGAGAAGGAGTGTGGGCCTCTGGCTACTGAAATGAGAGTGGCCAGCCCAAGTGAATGAATGAATGAGTGCCCTCCCTCCATGAGTGAAAGTGTGTGTGCACATGCATGGCCTTAGGTGTGGGTGAGGGTGTGGGTCTATGTGTATGCGTGTGTGGGTATGGGTGGGGGCGTGGGTGTGGGCGTGATTTGATAGCACTCATTCTTCTCTCTCCTTTCTTTTCTTCATTTCAACTCTTTTTCCTAAAGCACTCCAGAGTTTTTAAGGCTCCCCCACAACAAGTACATAGGGTGAGAAAAAATGGAAATGTATATAGTTTTTGTTCCTTCTCTTTTGCTGGAGACTTCCACTGGTTATATATGACTTGAAGTGGGAAAAGACCAAAGGAGACTGACTCATCCCATTCATTCTTGCTCATTAACAGACCTTTGACTGTCTACAGATGAGTTCTCGATCCTCACCCACTTTATGATCCAGGCTCTGGTGAACACTGCCACATGGGAGATCTTTTGTCTACTTTATTCTCTTAACTAATTTTCTACAGAGTTGCAACATATGCAGAGGTTATGTAACCAATGGGTAGATGAGTCTACATGCTTTCTCTATTAGTGATCCACAGGAAAGTTTTCTACTAACAAACTACACTCATCATGTCTCCTGTCACGTATCCAAACGCTAAAGCGAACTCATTCGCTGTTCATCTCTACTTTATCAACAGTTTATTACTTTGAGATTATCCTGAAAGCTGACCTAACAGCAGTGCCAGAGACTGCCTCAGACACTGGGGCTAGAATTGCATCTACTAATCCCTTTAAGGGGGTCAAAAATGGAGGAGATCAGACAACAATGAGCACAGGTCTCTCCAAGGGATGACACCATTTTAACCATTTGTGTGATGTCAAATGAGGCTCTAATGCAATGGGGAAGAAATAGGAATTATTAAGTAGAGGTGATTTAAAAAAAACAAAAAAAAAAAAACAAAACAAACAAACAAAAAAAACTCTGGTTCTTAATTTATTGATTGTACCAGATGACTAGTTCTCCATAGCTGGCATCAGGAAGTTTAAGCTCTTTATAATATGGATAATAAATAGTATTTTAGAGAGTTTCAAACCACCAGACTCTGAAGTGGCATTTCGTCAGAAGATCTGAGACACGCAGACACTTCCAAAGAGCAGAATTTCCCTTGCTACCCTGCGTCTCTGAGATTAAAGATGAGTTATTTCAGAATCTAGTGAGGCCAAACTGAGGTATGAAACACTGAGGCTTCTATGGGAAAGAGATGGCTCTGATATGGGAGCCCAGCAATGGACTTGGCAGACGGGCATGGTAGGAATCTACAGCCAGGAAAATTCTGCTTGCTTCCGAAGATTATCTATTGTCAAACTCAGCAGGAGTCCAGACTTGGAAAGTCAGGTCTGAGCTGTCAGTTGGACATTGCGCTTCCTGCCACACAAGGCCGTTAAGCACCGGGAAATCAGCTTCATCTCCAACACAGCTCCAGACTCTACACGGTGGTGCTCGTGGAGCTCTCCTTAGTTTTCAACTCGCTGACTAGATCCACCCTGAGACCGAGGATGTCCATACAGTTCTAACACTACTGCAAACTTCTGCGTATCTAGACCCGCCTGTATTTACTTGCAACAGAATAAAAACACAGGGACAAAGCCTCAGATTGAACAAAGCCATGACTAGCTTTTTATGCCTCAATAAATTCTACTTTGGCTTTGGCAAAATGGCGGACGACCATTGTCTTCTCTAAAAATGGAACTGCCAGTGAGTGGTCTCTTTGCTCTGATGGGAGGATTTGTTTGGGATCATTAAAGACAGAAAGAAGGTCCCTCTTTTTATAGTTTTGAGGGTCCCGTGATGATCAAGCAAAAGAAAAAGATCAAGTAGAGGAGATGTGAATGCCGCTATATTATCTTTTCATATCCGTTTCCCATGGGACAAAGGAAACTAGAAATACACAGTAACTCCCGGCTGCCCGGCTGATGGCTTTGATAGCACAGTGTCTGTAAAGACGAGAGTTTGAAAACCAATGGAATGAATAGAACAGACCTCGGTTTGAGGTCTAACCCAAAACTCGCAGTGCATAACTTACTAGAGCGCCAACTCATGTAAACTTGGTGGTTCTGACTTGATGGAAAGCATTATCTACCTCACGGGATCACTGAGAGTTCAACAGGAACAAACACAGCTTCCATAATGGCCCTCTGTGGACACCATTCCATTCTTCCCTCCCCCTTCTGTCTATAACTACACTTATGAGATGACAGTGCAATTCCCTATATGAGGTGCCTATTGGGTCTCAAGGTTTTCAGATTTTTGCTGATTGAAGTTTCCTACTGTGCTAAAATGATTTATGTAAATGCCAGCTGGGGGTGCACGCCACAGTGGATGAGTCACATCAGAGCCCCGTGAACAGGCTGATCTTTCCTGGGAACTGGCTTTCCTCACCGATGATGGGACTGACCACCCTAGGACTCTGGGGTTCCTGAAACAGTATTCTCATAGCATCGAGGACTTTGAAGGGAGAGTCAAAGAGTCCCTAAATAATCTAACCCAGGGGTTAAAGTTTTGGACCTTTAGATATGACAAATCTGTGGTTGAATTCTCCTCGCCACTTGCTAGCTGAGGAACGTGTTAGAGTCCTTGTGAGGCCATCTGAAGCACCTGGGGCAGCGCCATCACAATCCCAGAGTCCCTTATTTCTGTGCTGACCAGAGCTCACCTCTCAAATGTTGGCTGACTCCTGGGGACCTTTTCTGGGAATTTGCTGGCATAATTGCCAAAAGAAAGCTTCCTTCTTAAAGCCTTGCATTTGGGCGGCATATCACAACACCAAACCCCTCTCCTGTCCCTGATTTCACGTGATCCTCACAAGCCCAAAGGTAGCAGGTTAGACATCTCCCGTCCCTGTCGTTGGTCTGTGTCAGGGATGACAGACTGAAGCCTGTTGAGATCGATGAAGGACGGCAACCAGGTCTAACTAGCTCAGGGTGAGGAGCCCTCAGGAAACAGAACCAGGCCCAGCATCAGGCTCTGGCTGTCGGTACAGTGCCCTGTCAGACTATCCCGTAAGCACACTGAGATCACAACATTGCCTTTCTGAGCTCTCAGACTGACACTCATTAGTGGCTTTACATAGCAACCAACCAAACAACACGAACCACGTAATGCATAATACTAATCCCATGATTCCTGAAGCTCGCTTTCCGGAAGTCAGAATGTATGCAGACAGGCTGCTGTTTGTGTGCTTGCTGTATTCTCGGTTCTGCAGAAGGGACTGCACCCCCACCCCTCCTCATGGACCCAACCCCAATATACTGCCTGATCATTATTTAGCAACGTCTGTCTTCAACCTGAAAGAAACTATAATTATCGTTCAGTCATATGAAACATATCATAACTAAATGAATAGCTGCTCAGTCATGGTGTTAATCAAGAGCTTAAGTACACTTTATTAAAAGGTGGTTTAGGGGTTGGGGATTTAGCTCAGCGGTAGAGCGCTTGCCTAGCAAGCACAAGGCCCTGGGTTCAGTCCCCAGCTCAAAAAAAAAAAAAAAAAAAAAAAAGGTGGTTTAATTTCATACCACTGCTCCTAACTTCCTGACAAAATAGTTTATCTCGGTAAATGTGGCTAAAGAACAAAAAACAAAAACCAAGAAGCAAACCCCAAAAATGTCTCCTATCAAAATGCAAATATCAGTTAGTAACTAGTACTGAGTAGTCTAACGATTCATCGTGGTCTCTGAAGGTGTTATCTAGAGCGATGACATCACAAGTTAAGGAAATACCGCCCCGAGGTGAGCTAATTAATATTTACTAACTGCCTAGAGGATAGGTGGTCCTTCCTTGATAAATTTTAGCTTTGTCATTTTGGTGAGGGAGCCTCCAATTTCCTTTACACTAGAAGAATCTCTGTATCCCATGTTCTTAGAGAAGCAGGTCTGTCTCTATGATAATATATGTGTAATTCGCTCCCTTATGTTGCTAATATATGGTGGAGACATTCTGATTTACATTAATTATACAGACGCTCACTATTAGTTTCCTGAGTTGGGTGGTACCTATTCTGACAGAGCTAGTAAAAATGGCACAAAATGTGCATAAATCCTGACTAATGACTCAAGTTAAATATACCTCAAAGAATGTTCTATCTTATTAAAATTTGCATACATTTCTCTTACAAGGGAGTTCTTATTCTGCATTGTAGCATGCATTCCATTATAAACGCAGAGTTCATTGATGAATAGTGATGGCCTTGCAAATCAAGTCAACAGCTTAATTAGCTTAGCGGGATTCAAGGATGTTTTCGTGCTGGGTTAGCATAAGCTCAGATGGATAGCCTGGGGCCTGGAGCAGGGCTCCCAGGCTCCAGGCAGTCTCACTATGGAGGCCTTACCTCAGGCCCTCACCCTCAGGAGAGTGTTGTCTGCAGTACTCCAGAGTGTAGGTCTCTGTGGCCTCCGGGTTAGCGGGCCGCCATCTGACAGTGGCAGTGTTCCAGCACACCGTACAGTCTTCTACGTGGATCACAGGTGTGGAAGGTGCTGACAGATAGAGACAAGTAAGTCACAGACCAGGGACAACTCCCGGAAAAGATTACTTAAGTATGGTCTTATTAGGAGATCTTAAAAAACAAACTAAACAAACAACTACCTCCTCCCCCCACATACAAAGCTGAAGGCGCCTCTCCTTCTTCTGTGTTACAAACTGTCAGGTTCTCTCCCATCCCTGAAGAGTTCCCCCAAAGTTGCTTTCTAAAAGACCCAGCCTGTTTTCGTTATATAACTACTATATAAATAAATGCAAATATTCTTTCTGTTCTCCTTTTACCCAAAAGGTAGACCTGCTCTTGTCCCCAGGATGCGGTCAGTAAAGGTTTGGGTGAAAGAGCGATCTGTTACTGTGTGGTAAGTTACTGGGCCGGTCTCACGTAGCCCAGGCTGGCTTGGAACTTGCTATGAATCTTGAATTCCTGCCTCCACCTCCCAAATGCTGGGAGTATATGTGTGAGCCACCAAGCACAGCCAAAAGTTTGCTTTTAAAGGTAGGAAGAAAGATAAAGGACCAACGGGCAGGAATAAGCTACTTCCTGTCTGAGGCAGTGGTGATCCTAGAGACAAGACAGCCTTTGCGGTTTGTCTCCTGCTATAGCCCTCTGTGAAGATTTCACCGTGAGAGTATACTCCCAGTCGAACACCATGGCTTAAGCCATTCCCGGGTTTTCCCACATCGATGTAAGGAAGTCCAGTCTTAGCTCGCAATTACACTTTACATGCTAAGCTTTTTAAGGATGATGTTTTTCCTTATTTTCAGGCTTAGGGGAGAATGAACGACCCTCATACCCCAATATATACTTCATGTCTGCTCAAGTTTCCTTTAAGAGGAATCTGCTCTAGTCCAACTTATCACTTAAACCAGTGGTTTTCAACCTTCCTGATGCTATGGCCCTTTAATTCAGTTTTGTGGTGACCCCCTCAACCATAAACTTGTTTTCGCCGCTACTTCATAACTGCAATTTTGCTACTGTTATGAATCATAATGTAAATGTGATCCCCATTTGACCCCCAAAGGGGTCACCGCCCACAAGTTAAGAACTGCTGATTTAAAGCATTCTGTGCAGTTTTTAGCTCTAGGAAGCCATTCCTGGGTCTGCCTGCCCTTCCCCTGTCTGTATTGGTCCTCTCTTGAGTGCTATTGTAATTAAAGCCTGTAGGTATCTGGACCCTCAACAACCATTCCCAGTGGTCATCTGGCTTTTTAAGTCCTCAGCACAACTCTGATCTCCTCGCAAATAAGACCTCCATCTGTTGCTATTGCTATTGTATCTGAGGGATGATCCCAGGCTTCATGCAGCTAGACTGATGCTCTACCACTGAGCTCCTTCCTAAACCCCAGCTCAGACTTATTCTCTACCCAGTATTTTGCCCAACACCCAGTATGTAGTTAGTGCTTCCTAAATACTTCCTGGTTGATGTCAAGAGTCTGTGAAGAACTCAGTCTTAACTCATAATAGTGTCTTAGCACATCTGCTTACCTGTTCTAAAAATTGCCCTTTCACTGGGCAGGCTGCATCCGGTGAAGTTGACAGCCATCACCCACACTTGATAGCATCGATCGGGTTCTAAGTCTTCGAAAATGCAGCAACTTTCCTTCACCGTTAATCTATATTCTTCTACCAGTTCTAGCACAAGACATAATTACGATGTGTTCAACAATGTCTTACAGAGTAAACTAAAAATTAATTATTAAAAACACAGTCTATGATTTTTACAGAGGACTGATTACAAATATTACTGTGTGATAATGTTCTCCGTGGGATATGTAAGTACTCACTAACTCTCTAAAAGCTGATACTTAGAACGGCATATGTAGCGTTGCCAGTGATCACTTACCACAATTAATAGCACGTTAGTACATTTCTGAGATTCATGATCCACAGTTAAAGTAATTGATTTTGAGAGCAAAAATCAAACTTGTGTAGAGTGTACATCACCTTCTTTTTTTTTTTTTCTTTTTTTTTTTTTTTCTCTTTTTTCAGAGCTGGGGGCAACCAGGGCCTTTGCGCTTGCTAGGCAAGCGCTCTACCACTGAGCTAAATCCCCAACCCCGAGTGTACATCACCTTAAAGTTCAGTAATAAAGTTCTAAGAAGAGCCTTAAGAACCGGTGCCAACATTCCGCAGGACTCTATCACCGGAAGGGACAGCTATGTGCTTATATTTAAGACTCTGTGGAGCACCTTTGCAGACTAGTAAATGAGTCTGCCACTTGCTATGACTGTGCAGGTCTCAGATCCTGGCAGTTTCTTGGGAAAGTTAGTGCCACACCTAGAACAGCTTTAGGGCTTGATCTAGCTAGGGTAATAGGATGGAGAAAGGTCAGAAATATGGCCGCATTTATCCGTCTCAGTCAAGGAGGTGGGCTTATAAAAATACAACTGAACAAGGAGCCAGTTCAGCTAATCTTGGTAGGGGAGCAGCTGTAAGCCTCAGGGAGGAGAAGGCTGAGGTAGATAGTTTATATGTGCGTGGATTGATAGATAATTCCTAAACACTCATACTTAGACCAGAGGAAGGCTTTGCCACTCCCATGGGTCTGAGTCTTTGAGGTCCTTGATATGACTATAGTTATGTCAACAACACCCATTTTCTCAGGGCTTCCTCCACACTCCGTATTTCAGAATCCTTTTAACTATGTATTTCTACTTATATAGTGAAATATTTAAATCTGATAGGACAATAAGCTACTATAAGAAGTTGATATTGGTTCAATCAAGATATTCTTTTCCTTTTAAATTTTCTTAAGTGGTTTTACTTTAAATATTCTTATGGTAAATATAGCTAAATGCTATTATGAATGCCTGCCCCTTTGGGTTTTTATTCGTTTGGGGTTTGGGGAGTTTTGATCCATGGTCTCACTTGGAGCAGACTGGAATGGGATGTACCATTCTTCTGCCTCCCTATCTAGAGTACTGGGGTTATATGGTCAGACTACCTACCACATCCAGTGGTGCCTTACATGTTAGGCCAATCTGATCATTTTTACTGAAATGTTCTCTTCTGAATAACTTTCTACCTGGAATTAGCATATGATGATTTTAGCTATCCTTCTGAATTGCTCCTGAATGTTACCATCTCAAAATACCCCTATTTAAGAACCTAGATTGTTTCCCAAAAGAAACTTACACACCATGGTGCCACAGGGTATCCTCGTATAGCAAGCTGCACCAGTACATTTCAAGGCCTTGGAATAATGAGACACTATAGGACACACTACAGGAAGTCTTCTGGCTAGAAATGGACTGGAATGAGTATACTTGAAAGGCACTCCAAGTGATAACTATAACTTAAGAAGGTCTTGGCCACACATGGACTTTCATGTGTATAACAAAACAAAGAGACAAATATAAGTGGGTTTGTTTATCAATAAAAGATCTGTTTGACTCCTAACCCAGTCATGAATAAGTTAATGTGACAGTGGGAGAATTATTTAACACTATATCAGTTTTTCCATTTGTAAATGAGCTGTAACACTTTGACGTATATCGTGTAGCTATTTCCTCCACAATTAAAGGAGCATCCCGTAGGGAAGCTCCTTACAATAAAAAGTAAACAGTTCAAATAGTGTCAGGAAGTCCCTGAAACTGACCAGATTCATTAGGCCCTTCCCCCTTCACCTGAGAAAAAACATTAAAGACTGCTCAGAGTCTCTCTCAGAAAAGACAGACTGCGTAGGTGACTCTGACAAAACTCCAGACACCTGGACAGAAGAGACCAACTAAACTGTCTGGAAGAGGTTCAGACCAAATGAGCCATCCGGAAAGGCCACTCTAACCTGTTGAGTTGATTGCAGGCTCAACAACTTTATACTGTGCCCACAGTTACCTTCACAGAAACTTTTTTCTAAATTGACTATCACTTTATATTTCAAGAGATTTAGGTCTTGTGGTTCAGTTGGTAAAATGCTTGCCTAACATGGATGAACTATGAGTTTGGTTCCCATCACCATGTTAACCAGGTGTGTAGTGACACCTCGAATCCTAGGACTTAACCAGTAGGACTAGGAAAAAAAAATCACAGACTCAAGGTCATCCTTAACTACAAAGTGAATTCCAGGACAGTCTTGGATTTGTGAGACCTTGTCTTTAAGAAAAAAAATAGTTAACTTTATAAAGTAATTTTTAATTCTAAGCAACAGTGAGATATCCTATCGTTTTTTTCCCTCATTATAACTGAGCTCCTGAGTTTTGTAACTCAACTGTGGTTGTTGATACTGCCACATGCTCATCTAATTTCTCGAGCATGTGGGTCTGTCTTCAACAAGCAACACAGAATGCCAGCACTCCCTGCACTGATTCATCAGGAAGTACAACCTCAAGCTGCCTCGCTCTTAGGCCTTATCAGAAGTTCCGAGCAGAGAGATCTTCACAAAAGCTTAGCCTGCAATGTCTGCCATCTGCTCTCCACACTGAGCAATTTCGCTTCTATCTCCCATGATTCGGTGGGTACCATACCTACACCCACACCTTGAGGATTATGAGCTCTTGAATCTACAAACCTGATTCCCGGTGTTGTGTGTGCATGAAACTTACCGTGGAGGACACTGGCCTATGTACCACTCATCTCCCCTCTGCAGAGCAGGCCACACTGTCTCTCAGACTTCAGCACTGGTTAAACCTCCATCTCTCTGACACTTTCGAATGATACTTCCTTCATGAAGATGAGCATCACTCCTTCGTTCCCGTTATTTTGAGCCCTCAAAGTCTAATCTGAAACTCGACATTAAAACTCACGTTGACCACTGTGATATGCATATGCTTTCCCTGGTACCAACTTCCAAACTGTTCCTTTCCTCTAATATTGTATGTAGTATGTGTTTGTTGAGGGATTTTTGTCATTATTCCTGTAAGTGGCTAAATGCATTGTGGAAGTATAGATATTTTAACATGTATGTGTGTGTATATATATATGATACATAATATATATAAATTTATATATGTCATGTATACATATATGTATGTACTATATGTGTGTGTGTGTATATATACACACACACACATATATATATACATATTATATAAGTACTTTACATTAAGATGCAGAAATATCTGCCAGCCTCTGTAGCTCTACAGAAGTCTTACCATTTATTTCTTGATCATCTTGAGGTTCCTCTACACAGTACACTTGGAATGAGTCCACGACGTCCTCCTTGTTCACGCTCCAGTACACTGCAATTGTTGTGCTGGTAGCAGAATTTGGTTCCTGGGGTTCTAGTCTGGGGGGCTGTGGAACTGGAAGGGAAGCACAGTTCACTATGACCAGTGCTACTTTACTCACTTGACTGTTTTGCTTAAAACATGTTTAATGTGTTGTTGGAATACCAACAATATAGAAATCTATAGGATAAAAGTAGAAAGGTTCCCCCATTGCAACACACAGCCCAACTCTACTCCTTAGATACGGCCACCGTCAGACTGGAGTGTGCGTCCCTCCAGAGTGCTTGCCAGGCGTCTCTGTAAGAACATAAGCAACACACAGAGACGTGAACAAAAGTGTGCCCCAGCTGGGGTCACTGCCTAACACTATTCTGTAGCTCTATACTCAGAGAAATAAACTTACACTGACTATCTGATAATTTGGTTTTGGATAATTATGCTTTTAGATAAGAAATGCTATGCTGTTCTATATTGATATAGTTTAGGGCAATAAAAAGCAGTGGATCTTTTTCAGACATTGTTATAGGATCTTGAAGGTGAAGGAAACATAGTAAATATTAGACTAGAATTTTTAAAGCTGCAATCCATCTTCTTTTTTTAACATAATAGTCCTACACATTTTTTTAATTAAATGTAAAAATTAACAGGGTTAGAAGTAACCTCTTGATTGACATGTAAATTGTAGATATCTGATATAATCAGTGCTTCTGAATTCTAAAGACAATATTCTCAAGTGTTTCACTAGACATTTTTGAAACATCTAATCATGTGTATTGAACACTAATGCTGCACAAAATGCAATTATCTTCCTGAAATTATTAAACAAGATCATTGCACGTATTTTATACATCAGAGAAAACGATTGTTCTCATAGTTGAAAAGACATCATACTTTTAAAGTGTGTGTGTGTGTGTGTGTGTGTGTGTGTGTGTGTGTGTGTGTGTGTGTGTGTCTTCCTCAGACAACAAGTTCATGAGAGATAAGCGTATAGGAATAACGTAGGCTGAATTTATAAGATAACACTCAGGGGAGAGCAAACAAAGGTTAGTTCAGCAATAAGGTCAAAATGAGAAACAAAGTAAATGGATTTGAAGAATGAAATAGAAAGACAAATTGAAATGATTCAATAAAGATAGAGAAGTAGGGAAATAATGCAGTTATAAAAAGAGAATGAGGAGCAGACTAGGAGAATAGTGAAGTTCACAGGCCAACAGAAGCTGGCTTCTAAACATAAGGCACCCCTCCCCCACTCTCGGTGTCATATTAGCCTCAGGGTTATATCCTAGGGTTGTTAAATGAAGCAAGATAATGTATATCAAGTGTTTAAAATGTGTCTGCTAGAAGCAGTCTCTGGGGTGGTACCACAGCCTTGGCAGGAATAACACAACAGTGGAGAAGAGAGCAAAGAACTCCTAATGGCAAAGACTGAACCGGAATCCCAATACCTGGTAGGTAGGTCATAGAAGCCACAGAGACAGGACAGACACACTGAGCAGACTGCACAAGAAGACAGACACCTGCCTGCCTCTGCCTCCCTCCCTCTCTCCCCACAAAGACTGACAGTTGTATTTTCCAACAGAGAATCAAAAAGTGGTTCTCGACCTTCCTAAAGCTGCAACCCTTTAATATAATTCCTCATGTTCTGGTGATGTCCAACCATAAAATTATTCTGTTTCCACTTCATAACTGTAATTTTGCTGTTATGAATTGTAATGTAAATATATGATATGCAGCCCCCACAGGGGTCACAACCCACAGGTTGAGAACTACTGCTCTGAAGCTATTTGTCCACAGAGAGGTAATCCTGTTACCCAGGTCTACAGAAGAGCCAAACAAAGCGCTTCAACCATTATTAGTCTTTGAAGCAGCATGGGAGCGCCTTGGAGCATGAACAGTGTGAATAATCTTCCCACTAATTAACCATGGGGCCGGAGCTAACCTTGAAAAAAATGGCAACGTCTTTCTCTATCCTTTCTCTCTAGCACTTCACAAACCTAAAAACTGATTGCCAATCCCCCACCATTCAGGTAGAGCCACTACGGGGAATTAAGAAAAACATGTAGGCTAGAAGTAATTTTGTTTTCTCTTATGCTCCTTCCACCCAAAGAGTTAAAGTTAAAATGTCCTTTCCTTCAAACAGGAGATATGCATACTCTTTAAAATGCTCCAAAGGGGAATGAGAATATCCCTTAGACATAGTCTAATAATCATGGTTTATAATTCATATTTGACAGAATGCTGGGACCTAGACTTTACCTGTTAGTAACTCTGCCTAAACTTTTACAGGGGTAAACTTAAGTAAGTATGGTATCAAAAAATACAAATGGAATCTTGGGGCTCCCTTGCCAGGAGCTCAGGTGTAGAGAGAGGAAGCATCTTGTAGAGCTCCTCTGACTGGCAGGATGTTCCCATAGAACATTTTCACACTCAGGGAGCTAAACATTAATCATCTTAGATTCTATTACCTGGGGCCAAATATAAATTCCATTCAACCTGGTTTTCAAAAACTCCACAAAACTTACAATCATAGATGCGTGCATCCACAATTCCAGCATCCAGGAAGCTGAAGCAAAAGGACCATGAGTCTAACACCAACTTGGGTTATAAAGTGAAATGCTTTCTCCAAAAACAAACACAAGGCACAAGGAAAGCAGCATCAGTCACAATAGTCAAGAGGTGGAAACAATCCAAGTTTCATCCATGGATGATAGATGGGCAGATAGATGGGTGGATGGATGGATGAATGGATGGATGGATGGATGGATGGATGGAACAATGGATGGATGGATGGATGGATGGATGGATGGATGGAGCAATGGATGGATGGATGGATGGATGGATGGAGCAATGGATGGATGGATGGATGGATGGATGGATGGATGGATGGATGGATGGATGGAACAATGGATGGATGGAGCGATGGATGGATAGATCAATGGATGGAAGGACAGATGGACAGATGGACGGACAAATGGAGTGATGGGTGGATGGATAGATGGATGGATAGATGGATCAATGGATGGATGGAGCAATGGATGGATGGACAGATGGACAAATGGACAGATGAACAGATGGGTGGACAAATGTATGAATGGAGTGATGGATGGATGATGGATGGATGGATGGACAGATAAAACCCATAATGTAGGCTTATAGTAAGTCTATTTTTTTTAAGATTTATTTATTTATTATAGATGAGTATAGACACTGTAGCTGTCTTCAGACACACCAGAAGAGGGCATCAGATCCCATTACAGATGGTTGTGAGCCACCATGTGGTTGCTGGGATTTGAACTCAGGACCTCTGGAAGAGCAGTCAGTGCTCTTAACCGCTGAGCCATCTCTCCAGCCCATAGTAAGTCTTTAACACCAAATTTGTGACATGTGTTAGACATGAGTGAACTTGGGAGGAAAACATGCTAAGTGGAATAAAACAGTTACAGAAAGATATTATCTGACTTCACTTCTTCAGAGCATCAAACTCAGAAAAAAAGAGAGGGGAGGGGCAATTGCTGGAGTCTAGAGGAAGAGGGAGTTGGTGTTTTAATGGACAGAGAGATTCAGTGTTGCAAGATGAAATTCTGGGGATGTATGGTAGTAATAGTTGTCAAGACTATGAACATACTTCATGCTACAGATGTATACAGTTAAAGGCGAGTAATATGCCTGGTGTTGGGGCACACACCTTTAATCCTAGCGGTAGGCAGAGGCAGGAAGATCTCTTTGGTTGAGTGCCAGGCCAGCCAGGACTTTATAGTGAGACCCTGTCTCAAAATAGATAACTCAGTAAAATGAAATAAAGTAAAATAAAGATGAGTGCTTTTTTTTTGTATAAAATTGAGTAATTGGGTACGCATGTGTGTTTCTACGTAGACTTGTGTATATACAAATGCTGGTGTGTATATACAAATTCCTGGGGAATCCAGAAGAGGGCATCACATAGACTACCTACTGTAGGTGCTGAGAACTGAACTCAGGTCCTCTGCAAGAGCAGTACACACTCTTAACTGCTGAGCCATCTCTCCAGCCCCTAATGTATGGCAAATTATGTATGTGCCTCACCACATTAAACAAATCTAAGATCCAGAGTCGAAGAGGCCTGCGTTTCACCAGGGAACTGAATAAGAGGTGAACACGGGACCTCCGTGGGAACAGAATAAGAGGCGAACACGGGGGGTTGGGGATTTGGCTCAGTGGTAGAGCGCTTGCCTAGGAAGGGCAAGGTCCTGGGTTCGGTCCCCAGCCCCCAAAAAAAAAAAAAAAAAAAAAAAAAAAAAGAGGCGAACACTGCTGCCTCTTGTGGGGAAGCTTGTGTTCTCTCCTCACTCTGTGTTCATCATCAGGAGCCAGATCCGTGAGGGCCTTCTCTCTTGTGCAGTTTCATTGGTCGCAGAACAAAATATACAGGCCCTGGGCTGCAAGTTCAGCAGAGCAGACGCAGTCGGAGGCGTCCATTCTTAGGACTCTCTACCCGGAAGTGCTTCACCACCTCTAAAACCGCATACACTTCCCAGGGCGATGGCGAACAGCCTGTGACTGTAATTCCATGGCCTCTAACATATGTAAACAGCCCTCCTGATGGGCATAGGGTGCTCAGAAGTCCATTCTTGTAAACGGGTAGCTGTGTATAAAGAAGCCTTGAAAACAGACAGCGACTCCGTTCATCAAAATCTTAGTTTGCGGTTGGTGTACAGTTTAATGCCTCCGAAAGACATAAGAAAACAACCTTCAGTGCAGGGCAGTTCTCAAAAGCATTCATTAGGGTAACTGACTGAATTGTCTGCTTTGTTAAGGTTGTTGGGTATGAGTGTGCTCAGGGGGTGTTTTTTTGGGGGGGAGGGGGTGAGCTGTCTTTCTGAAGACACAGTAGCTTCTGACCGGTTGCTAAGCTGGAATGTCATCTACAGGAATGAGGGTTTTAAATACCCCTGCCGACCTTGAGGTAAACCTGCTCGGCAAGGGTACCTCTAGATAAGGGCGTTTGAGCACCCTGTACAGTAAGCAGAACTCGGGGATCATGAAAATGACAGCTTTGAGCATTTAAATGTTGCATTGCCTTGTTTGCTAAAATAGAACATTAAAAAATAATTTGAGAAGCTGGCAGGATGCTCTGACAGCTGAGTGGGAGGTTTCTGGCTACAGGCCATGTTGCTGAGCTCTGAGCGCTTGCTCTCGGCTAATCTGTTTGGTTTGGGGGTGGGGGGGAGGGTAAATAAAGAAGAGGAAGAAGGAACTGAATTGGAGAGGGGGGAAAAAAACTACTTATAAGGTAAAATTTGTTCGCCGCATATGAAAGAAAGTATTTTATTCCTTTTTTTAACCTGTATAACCAGGCTGCTGTTGTGAAGTAAGTAATTCTCTTACACAGAGGGAAAAAGATAGACTAAAAGAAGAGGGGACCTCCAGTGATTCAATCTCTCCTGTTCCGGCCCCAGCAGAGGCACAGAGCTGGGACGCACCGCACCACAGAGTGGGGGCTCCATCTCCTGCCTTATTTCAGAGTCTAGCTTCAAACCTTTACGGCCCACACCCATCGTCACCCAGTTACAAAAACCGTAACAAAGCAGGCAAGCCGGAGCTGCCAAGTTTCGTCGAGGTAAATGACATATTAAAATGCTCACCAGCCACTTGTTTCAACATCTGGTCACCTCGCGCGGAGCTGTCATCGTAATGTTCGAAAAGCGAGAACGCGGCAGGCATGTTCTCTAAGGAAGCTGTGCTCTCCATGGCAGACAGCAGCCTGACAAGGGAACAGAACGCTCCTCAGTGGGGCAAGCACGAACACACAACCAAAACAGTCTTCCTGCTCAGCCCGAAGCTGATGAGGGTAACTGTGGTTTATATGAGGCAAGGGTATCCAAAGGCATCAGAAGACAGACATCTAGAACCCATTTATTCCTAGGCATCTGATGATACTAGGGGTCTTATCACTGGGCTCTCAAATTTGAAAGGTTTTAAATTATCTAGACTTCGATTCCTATCTAATAAACTAGTCCTAAAATTTTGCTTCATGTCAGTGGTTGTTTTATTTCCTATGGACATTAATATTCTGAGCCAATCTGGAAGTTTCCACATGGACGCTTCTCCCTGCTCCTGCTGTTCTCAACTCTCAGCACTAACCTTCCAGTCACATGTGCCGGGCTGTTCCAGGGGCTGGAGGGGTCTAGCTGTGAAAGCCAGGCCAGCCACTCCTAGAAGACAGGCCTCAGCTCCCAAAGGAACTGGTACGGTAGACCCAAGCCCTGCTAAGCAGACAGCCTGCTCGCACTAAGAATGATCATTTGGATCCAGGTAAGACGCAGATGCGTGTAAACAGAAGGGACAGAAACGGGTTAGCTCTGAAAGGGAAAGGCGGAAAGGGGAGTTTACAAAATGATTCGTCTTTAGCCAGGGGGACCTCAGAGTGGGTCAAGGCTCTCTCATACAACTGAAATGTTCTTCTATCGGGGAAGGTAACATTGAGGAGCAGCACTGGCTTCCTTCTCTGAACTCTTGGTTTTCCGGCAGCAGACCTACCTTGAGGCCTTTGCACTGGCTTCTGGGACTCCCCCCAAGCCCCTCATACCAGCACAGTTCCTTCACTTAGCTTAGTTCTCGGTTCAAACGTCATCGAGGGGAGAGAGGCTACTAGTCGGGCAAGGCCTGCCACCTCCAACCTTGCTGCAGCCCCCTTCCATGTTTGTTTATTTCCTGATATTTATCATGGCAACTGCGCCAAAATACAATTCTGTGTTTTGCAGGGGGAAATTGTCTTAATCATTATTGTGTTGCAGTGCCTTACTTGATGCACAGCAGACATTTAATAATACATCTTCATCTAAGACAAGGCCAGTGGTCTAATTTGTATAGAAATCAGGATCTCGGGCACAGTAAATCTGGTGTCACAATAAGGGGGAAAGACCATGAAATATTTAAGGAGTGACTTCTGTGCTTACTACAGTTAAACATGATAAAATCCACTACCATTTGGTTTCAGGGGAGATGCTTTGGTGAGGAATGTCTGAGGCAATAGAGGAGAGAGAGAAGATATTACAGATGGGAAAATGGCACGAGGGTAGGCCAGGGGTACCAAGGAGAGCAGAGCACACCATGGCATAGGAAACAGAGACAGAAGGGGGAAGCATCCTGAGACCTGATGCCTTCCGCACCCACGGAAAATTTCTATTTTATCTTTGAAGAATCAGAAGGGTCACAGCGTTGCCAGTGACAGAGAAATGTAGACAATCCTGGCAAGCAACTGGGGAAAGATCACAGTCAGTAGACAAGATAGGCAGTGGATGGGTTGGCAGACGCCCATCTAGATGGGTTGATCCAGATAGGGGGAGATCAAAAGCCTATATTAAGGCTTTAGGGTACAGAATATGGAAAGAATAGACTAGGAATTATTATTTGAGTGGTGATCAGGGTGGGATAGATGCCTTAGCAGTGAAGAGCATTTGTTGCCCTTACAGAAGACACAGGTTCAATTCCAAGCACCCACGTGGTAGCTTACAACCATCTGTAATACCAGTTCCAGGGGGATCCAGTGACCTCTTCTGATCTCCTCAGGCACCAGGCATGCATATGATACACACACATACACGCAGGCAAAATACCGTATACAAAAAATAAAAACCAAAACAAAATGACCAATATGCACATTAAACCTTCTCAATACATTTCGCTAACTTTACAGAAGCTGCCTGTATATTGCACAGTAAAATGTTGAGTTTTCTCTTGTACATGGACTGATTTAGCAAGTTGATATCCATTTACAATGTTTGAGGCTCTCCTGTTTATATTACAGAAGAACAGAACAGAGACAAGAATGCATCCTCTTAGCAGGAAAGCATTTATAAGGCAAAAATGTGTTGTTAAAGATATGCAAATGTTGGGTCTGAATATGCTTGACAGCATTCATTAATTTAAGCTTAAAAAATTAATATACAAGCACTGTCTTCAGAGATATGACATGAAGTGAGAGAGAAAAAGCAGGAAAGAAACAAACAAGGGAAAATAAACTAGATAGCACTTCCTATAGAAAGGAAGAAGTTATCTTGATTTAAAAGTATGTGTATGGGGCTGGAGAGATGGTACAGTGGTTAAGATCACTGACTGTTCTTCCAGAGGTCCTGAGTTCAACTCCCAGCAACCACATGGTGGCTCACAACCATCTGTAATGGGATCTGATGCCCTATTCTAGTGTGTCTTGACAGAAAGGACATTCCTTAAAGGAGAAATATGAAAATATATACACTTTTATACAAACAAGCCTTATGCCACAGCTAAAATGTACTCATCTTTTTTTTTAAAAGTGTGTGTTTGTATGTGTGGTGTCATGTGTGTATGTGTTTGTATGTGTGTATGTGTATGTGCCAAAGACCAGCCTCAGCTTGGAGAGGCGTTCCTGAGATAAGGGGTATTCTGGAAACAGTGAATCAAATGACTGGAAGTCAAACTGTGGGTTTCAAGCTGATGACTCATGTTCTGCTCAAGACAGCTCTCCAGATTGCTCTCTCTATGTTCTCCTTTCTCTGGAAATCTCCAGACAGCCTTTTTTTTTTTTTCTTAATTCTAAAAACTCTCTGCACAGATCATCTCTTGCAGATCAAAAGCCCAGTCTTTTATTTACATAATGATTCAGTCTTTACCCCAGGTTTCCTCTTGATTATCCCGTGAATCAGCATCCCCTGACCCTAGCCCCTAGATTCTTAGCAAAAGACAACAAACATAGCCAATAAAATAGCTGGATGGGACCCCACTCTGAAATTACCATTCCTACCATGCCTTCACCTGGACCTAAACTCCCTCTGCACCAGGCTGACCTTGAACTCGGGAATCTGCATACCTTTGTATCTCCCTGTTTTTGTATCATTCCACCATGCTGGCTACAGTGTAGCTGCCTCTGTTCTTTTAGATCTGTGAAGTTCCTTATACAATTCATATTGCATCTTTATATTTTGCTTAGTTGAGAAATTATATGTTTTTGAACTCATGTTTTCAGAGTTATTTCCCACAGCCTTTAGGGCTGTCTTGAAGGTCACAGTGTTTTACCATTTTGCTGAGACATCCTGAATTCCCAGGTGCTGTCTCTGATTATCATGGAGTCATTTAACCTTGACAGAGAGGACATTCCTTAAAGGAGAAATATGAAAATATATACACTTTTATACAAACAAGCCTTATGCCACAGAAGTCATCAACACCGTGGAGACTCACTCCCTGATGGCTCTGTTCCAGAGGCAGGAAACCATGTCATATTGTCCCTTACATGGCCAAGCTTCTGGGCACAGTGTGTGTGTGTGTGTGTGTGTGTGTGTGTGTGTGTGTGTGGTGTTTATAGAGAGTTATTTATTTGCTGAGATTTTTTTCATCAAATCCCAGAGTTTTATTGTCCTTTATTTCACTACACTAAAAAAAGAGTCAGTTATCCCAACACCCACACAATCTTTTGAACATGGAGATGTCAAGCTGATGCCTACATATAGTCTCCACCTCTATCTTTTAGTGTTTTTGGTGTAAGAGTATACTCTGTAAGCTACTAAAAGAAAAATATAAACACCAATCTAGCTACAAGCCCTTTGATCTATAGTGCTAGGTCAACAGAGGTACAAAGCTTGTGGGAGTGACCAACCAATATCTGATTTCACCTAAGGAACACTCCATGAGAGGGAACCTATACCCAACACTGCTTAGGTGACCAAGAAGCAGAGACTGGATAACCTAGGGACCTAGGGTAAAGCTTAATAATACTGATCTAACAGCAGGGGGGAAATGCAATGATAAAATGATACCAAGAAATAGCTCTCTAAATCAACATGAGCCAAAGCCCATATGATCTCATAGACCCTGAAACAGCATGCACCAGGTCCTTCAGCGTATATATTGTGCCTTTCAGTTTAGTGTTTTTTATGGAATCCCTGAGTGTTTGAACAAGTGGGTCTCTGATTCTTGTGCTTTCTCCTGGATTCTTTCCCTTCTGTTGGTTTGTTTTGTCTAAAATTGATATGATACTTTTTATTTTATTTTGTTATATTTTGAATGAATGAAAGAAAGAAGGAAAGAAAGAAAGAAAGGAAGGAAGAAAGGAAGAAAGGAAGGAAGAAAGGAAAGAAAAGAAAAGAAAGAAAGACTAGCCACTAGGATAAAGGTTAACAACTAAACTGTCACTTATACCTTCTAGGAGAGGGGAAAAAAATCCATTTTTCTAATGGAGTGAGAATGGGTATACCAACCACTGCAGGACAGGCTGTAGCTGATCTGACATAATGGGCACCACTGTTTTTTGTGTGCTTTTATTTAGTTACAGTTGGTGATTTACACTTTTTTTTCCATTTGGATGTTCTATTTTGTTTTCTTGTTTGGGGTATTGTTTTATTGGGTTTCTGTTTGTCTTGTTTTGTTTTTAAGAACTTAAGTTGGGTAGGTAAGAATGAGGAGGGGATCTGGAAGAACTTGGAGGAGGGAAAGAGTATGATCAAAGTATATTTAAAATTTTTTTTCCGGAGCTGAGGACCGAACCCAGGGCTTGCTAGGCAAGCGCTCTACCACTGAGCTAAATCCCCAACCCCAGTATATTTAAATTTAAAAATTGTTTTAAATAATAAAAATATAATAAAAAGAAAAATATTGGTTACCCCAAGTATATCCCCCTTGAAATGATATGCAGCAGTAGTAAAGATTAATTCATTGTCAATTGGGAGTGAAAAAGAAATTAATTAAAATGACATGTAACTTACCAAGTTAAAGCATAAAACAAAAGAAACAGTGTTTAGTATGTAATGGCTGTCAATTCATATTAGTGGTAACCAAGTATTTAGAAAAATGAAACCATCCTTCAGCAGTTTTACAGTAAAAGCATTTATAAACTTTCATCAACCAAATTTCTTCCCAATCAATATGGAAGGGATAAAATAATTAAATATGTATCTATAGTATCCAGTATATGTGGAACGGCACTATCAATCCACATATTTTAACTTAAAAAATCAATAATTACATTACTGACCTCTAAGTTACAATGTATATGGATCACTACTTGGGTATGAGTTTCTCAAACTTATCCATGAGAACGGGTGAGGAGCCTCATCTTCCCTACAAATCCCTGAGTGGTGGAGTAGGGCTTCAGGGCCAGTCAGTTTTGGAGGCCATTAAGCCTGAGGGCAGACTGCTCTCATCAAAAGTTTCCCACCTCTGTGCCTGCCCATCACAAACATCCAGGAAGCTTTGTACCCAGACCACACTTCAAAACAATGAAGCCCCACTGTTTAGGCATAAGAATAATTAGACACCATCGGCACTGGTGGGCTTTGTTTTTGGCACTGGTGGGCTTTGTTTTTTTTGTTTTTTGTTTTTTGTTTCTCGGGGTAGGGTTTCTTTGTGTAGCCATGGCTGTCCTGGAACTCATTCTGTAGACTGGGATGACCTTGAACTCAGAGATCGGCTTGCCTCTGCCTCCAGGCTTAGTGTCAGTGGGTTTAATGCTCCTCGAGTAACCGTTCAGAGTACCCATACTGTTATGAAACTCTAGTCAATTAGTGCTGACACCAATATAGAAATAGGTTTTATAAAGTATACTGGGATTATGTTGTAAGAAAGTAAGACTCATTTCTACAGCTTCAGATATCTAAAAAATGATCAGGTTTTCTATTCAGATTCCTTTTTCCATACATATATCCCAGATAAATATTTCTGATTTAAATCTCCACTGTTTACTCTCTGTCATTGAGCGTCAGTAGAAGTAAGCCCAAGGGAATACTTAAATGATTTAGAAATGGACATTTATGCTTCCACTTAAGCTCGGGCTTAACAAGCAAGAACAATCTCAAATTCTTGCTGTGGGATTAAAGGGAAAGGGGCACGGGAACAGTATCTGGATGCCATCAGTAGATGATACAGGAGACAAACAGAAATCCGATGCCTGGTGTTTTTATAGACAGTACTTTCTAATCTCGTTGCAGTCTGCCTCTCACAAGAGTGAAGAGTCTCATAGACCAAGTGTTAAGAGTATCACCAGCACAAGATTAATTGTGCAATTACAATTAATAAATTAATGGGGTATCCACGAGATGGGTATCTATAGATTCATTAGATTAGCTGTACAGAAAGAGATGAGGACAGAGGTAACTTCTGTGGAGAAAATGATAGGCTGAGCTGGTGACACAGGTCCTGAAACTGTCACAGTGATGAATGATCATTTTAAGTACTCATATTCAACCAATAAGCCTATTCATTTATAGGTTGTTTTTTGTTGTTTTGGTTTTTGTTGTTGTTGTTGTTTTTGGTTTTGGGTTTTTTTGGTTTTTTTGTTTTGTTTTTGTTTTTGTTTTTTTTCTCAGTGACAGGAAAGATGGTTGAGGTTAGATAGAAAATACTCTACTCTATGATAATTGTTATTTAACCAAAGCACATGCAGTTTCCTTCTGAGCTGTCATTTGACTTTTAAAAGCGCTATGTGTAAGAGTGAGACCCCCGCAGCTCATCTCCACCATGCTCTTGCTGCCCAGTCCTGCTGCAATGCACCATGCTGCATATACCTTTCATTGATTTCCTCAAATGACTTGGGTTAGGAGAGGAGTCAGGGAGAGAGATGAGGAGGAGGGAAGGAGGAGGGAGAAGGGAGGGAAAGAGAGAGAGAGTAATTAACAATAGAACATATAAGCAACCAGAAGCATTGAGATCAAACACATTCAACAATCTTTACCCCTAGGCATCCCTAAAGCCATTTGTCTTTGGGACTTTAGGTTCTAGTGGGGAAATTGGTACTCAGAGAGGGTGGGAGACGAGTGTGGAGAAGGGGGGGGCTTCATTTGTGCCTTGCCTTGCTCTCCCTGATGGGCAAGGCTGGCAGTGGGCTGTTGTATCCTACTTCTCTTTAGTAACAAAGGTTTTAGAAATCTGTGGAGCAATAAAAAAAAATGGCTTAAATTTGTTCAGTGCGGGCTCTCTAATGAAATCAGCAGTCGTCTTTGAGGGGTATCTTCTCTCTGTGTCCTATATTCTCCAGTTTTTCTAGAATGAATAAGTATGGCCAACGAAAGTAGAAGCAAATGTTTTACCCTCTCCTAACTCATTCTTTCAGAGGGAAAGAAATATTCTCATCCAAGGCTACTGTGAGAGACAAAGTCCCTTGTTGATGTTTTACTTCATAGGAGGATCCCAATTTAAAAATAATTAAAGCTTTGCTTTAATTAAACATAAAGCCACCTAATAATTTTAAATTCTCCTTTGAGGGCGGCCATATTGACTTGACCTAAATCTGCCCTGGCAAGAGGTGTCCACAGAGGCCAATCACGAGCTGCTCTTTAATGCCTATTTTTGCCTCAATCTATCTCTCAACTTCACTGGGAGGTCTAGAAGGATAGGGAACTTTGAAAGAGGAGGCGGGGTCACCTCTTATCAACTCCATCTGTAGAGTTCCCATTTGACAATTAGGCTTGTGTCTGTCCTCTGAGAAATACTCATGGTTAATCATGAGTCTACAGAGAGACTTTTGGAACATTCTAGGGGCTTATGGGGAGCAAACTAAGGTGCATCCAAGAGAGTCTTGCTCTCTATAAGTCCCTTGTTTGAATTAAGGAATCTTGTCATGGGGAAGCTGCTTCCAGCAACGTCCTGTCCTATTTGAGAAAGGTGCCACACTTTTGTTTCCCTGATACATCAAAAAGGGAACCAAAATGTTCCTGTCAGCCATTTGGTAAGGCCAGATAGAATGGCGCACATGAGAGGTTACCTCAGATGAGAGTTCACAGGGCTGGCCCAGGGACCAGCATGAGGATGCTAGATAACTAACAGGAAGCAGGACTGGCCCTTGGAGGAAAGGCACGGCATAAGTGAGGTTGTGAGGGGGCTCTTTGGTTTTAGATGACCAACCTTCTGAAGCATGATAATCGGACAGCCACCTTCCATGGATCTCTCGGGGATCTATTAGCATTTGTGGGGCCTCTTTTATAGTACAAGCATCATGGATGCCCAAAGAATTTTGAAATCCCAGAATTGTGTGAACTCCATACTGAGCAACAGACCTTTCTGGGTTTCCCTTGGAGATGTTGCTTGCTCCGTTTGCTTTCTGAGACAGAGTCTTGTGATACAGAACAGACTGGCCCTGTACCTGTGTTCACACTGCCTCGGCTTCCCAAATGCTGTGATCACAGACTTGTGCTTCTGGAAACAGTTTATAAACAAACGTAGGAGTAGTTTTTAAAGTAGGCTTGTGCCAGCATTGCAGCAGGGATCAGGCCTGTTTGCTGGTACTTACGGCCAGGAAAACTGTCTCGTCAAGCTCCTCGGCCTCTCTGACGATGGTCTCCAGGGTGTCCTTGGCTGTGTCCATGCTCTGCAGGAAGTGGACCATCTGGTCATGCAGGAACTCCATTTTCTTCTTCTTCACTTCCTCGAAGCTCTGAGCTTTTTCATCATACTGGGCTAAAACCTTCTTCATCATTTCCTCATTCTGCATTTCCAGTCGTTTCTCGTTTTTGCTACACTTTTCCTAAAAAGGGTGGAACAAAAGCACCTCTTAATGAGCCAAGAAGCAATGCCTCCATTTGCCCCTCATCTTTCCTCTGGAAGAACTGACTTCTGACGTCACAGTAAAAAATGTGAAGCATTAAATACATGGTCTAAACCTTTGGCTTACATATCTCTTTTGCTGTAATTAGCTTTGCAATGGAATTCACTGTAAGAGTATCATCAAGAAGGTACAGAAATATCAAAATTTTTAAAAATGTAAAGAAAGTTAGATCCAGGGAGGGTGCTGGTAATCAGGCTGTAGAAAGGGCCTGTGGGATTTTCACCTCTCTGTGCCAATATTCTCCTGGGAGAAGCAGATTTACCACAGTGGAAGGAATTTTACTGTCCACTCGGACACACCTCGGGATTGGCTATTCTTACTAGAATGACTGAGGAAGGGAGTAATAAGACAGGTGTTCACTGATCGGCAACAGAGCGGGAGAGTGAATGGTAGCTTTCTGCAGTGACCCGGAGCTCTCTGGCTCTCCTGATTGACAGCTGCAGGTATCTGCACCACCTCTGGATAAGGACCGAACATTCCTACCCGCTCTCCTCACAAGTGGAGAGGCAGGAGGTGACAGAAGTTTATATATTCAAAAGTGTCCTGAGGCATCCGTTGGCCCAAACCAGTTGCTATAGACCATTTCTGGAGGCCAGGCCAGTGCAGGGCAGGGAAATAGAGTGGAAGCTTCTCACCCATGAAATAGAAACAGTAATTAACATCTCTTAGTAACTGGTTGTGAGGGATAAGCTTCAGAGAGCATCTGCCTGAGTCCTAAGAAGTGAATGTCTTTTGGGGAAAATTCTTTATCCTTAGGCAGAAAGTAGTCTCATAGCTCACAGGGAGGGAAGACTGTAAGAACCCTCACTTTTTATTAGGAAAACCAACAATGTAAACCCCACACACATACATACACACTACATATTACATCCCCCAACAGGCACTCTATACCACACACACAACACATGCGTGTACCCTATATGCCTCCTACACATATATCTGCACACTACATGCTACATACCACACACATACTACATACCACATACACACTACAATACTCACACCAATTCAGTTCCAAATAGTTTTCTGTTGATACAATGTATAAAGCAGGATAGAGCAGAAAGAAGTATGTTTACTTACCTCAATGGTATTAAAAAAGGATTCAATCTCACTAACAAAAGCTTCAATCCTCAAGGACTTTTCTTGTAGGTTCTCAAGAAATTCTCCTAATTGAACCTGAAGGGAAGAATTAAAATATCTTTACTGTATTAGAGGAAAACATTTCAATCAGCAAGTTCTGGTTTCTTTAGTATATTTGCAGAGATCCACTATCCTATTTTCATTAACAAATCAATTTTTTTTTTTTTTTTGCCGCTTCACCTAAATGGATTCGAAACATTACATATGATAAACAGCCGAGTTTTGTGGTGCTGCAGAAGTAGCTCGGTTGGTTAACTGCCTTCTTTGCAAGCTTGAGGGCAGGAGTTTGAGTTGCAGACTAATGCAAAGCTAACTGTGTATGGATGAACAAGCTCGTAATCCCAGAAATGGGGTAGTAGAGACGTGCGTGTAGTCCACCGTGAAGTCATGGTGGTTGGAGGCAATGGGTCACTTTGCGTTTACTGTCTATCTACAGGTGATCCTAAAATTCCTCAATCTGATAGTCAACACCATAGGGCTCTACTTCAGAGTATAGAAAACCCGTGTCCTTAGGAACAGTAGTAGCTCAGATCCAGAGTTTATTAAACACAAATGCCCGTGGATGTGTGTGCTCACACTCACGGGAAGACGGAGGAAAGCCTCGAGTACTTTCTTCAGGCACTAGCTACCAGTTTTGCTTTTGACAGGGTCTCTCACTTTCCTGGAATGCATTAAGTAGGCTAGGCTGGCTGGCTGCAAAAGCAGTGGCCTAGGGAGGCAAGGATGGGGGTGGGGAGCTGACAGTCCTGGAAGAGGCACGAAAGCCCACCCAGAAGATGCTAACAAATTCTCCAGTTCCAGCTGTTTGTGATATCCCCTTGCTTACTTTTTTTAGATTTACTTATTTAGGTATGTGAGGGTTTTGCCTATGTGTATGCGTGTGCACCACAAGTCTGACTGATCAGAACATTGTTTTCTTGGAATTGGAGTTATGGATGGCTGTGAGTTGCTGTGTGGGTACTGGGAACCGAGCCCAGGTCCTCTGCAGGAGCAGCCAGTGCTCATAACTGCTGAGCCCTCTCCCCAGCTTTTCTTTTCTTGAAAGTTTCCTCCAACTCTTAATCGTCTTGGGTAACTTAATGAAAAAAGAAAAGCAAGCCTTCTTGGCTTTAGTCAACTGACTTTCACTTTTCTCCTTCCCACTCTCTTTCAAGAATATCAACAAACAAACAGCAAACAGAACCTTTAAAATATTGTTTTAAAGATGACAGCATCCTACTTTTGAACTGTTCTTAAATTTTTGAAAAAAATGTATGATCTGAAGAGATCAGAGTGTTACTTTTGAACTTTTTAAATTGTCTAAATTTAAGTTTAGAAAAAACTTAGATGATGTCATCATCATCATCATCATCATCATCATCATCATCATCATCATGTATAGAAAAATGAGGCTTGTTTCTGCAAACAATGACCAGCAGCTGTCAGTCTTCAAAGCAAGTGTAATTATAGAACGGGGCACATTTCAGTGGAGATAGTGCATCTGTGACTTTTAGAGACACATTCTTGTGGAATCTGTTGAGATCCACAGCAGATTCCACAAAAGAGGTTGCTTCACTCCTTCCTCCAATCTTTAATAGGAAAAACCTAAATAATATTTCACCCTAGAGTAATAAGAGAGAATTAATTTGATAGGAAAAATACCCAGATTATAAAATGCAATCCTGTTTAATCAAAAGGAGGGACAATTATTTAACAGCAACATTACTGAAGTGTGGTTTGAGAATCAGCGATGGCAAAGCCAAGAGCATAAACTCCAATGTCAGACCAACTTGGGTATCAGTCCAAGCTTGGTCTCTAGTGACCTCAGCAAATCACTTAAACTCTCTGAGCCCATTCCATTACTGACAAAGTGATGACAGTGATGGGAACTATGGGAATTAAAATGTACTCTATATACAAAGAACTCGACATGTGTGCCTGGCACAGAGAAAGTCCTTGAGTTTTGAATAAAATTATTTACTAATTTTAAGATCATTCTGCTCTATGTTGAAGAGTATGTGAAGATAGAAGGTGGTTGGGAGGTGTATGGGTGCCCAGTGGATGGGTGCTCAGTGTGTGGGTGCTCAGTAGATGGATGCTCAGAGATGGGTACTCAGTGGATGGGTACTCAGTGGACAGGTGCTCAGTAGATGGGTGCTCAGTGGATGGATGCTCAGTAGATGGGTACTCAGTGGATGGGTACTCAGTAGATTGGTGCTCAGTGGATGGGTGCTGAGCAGTTCTACGTTTCTCAGGATCTCTAGGAAGATGGGATATGATGAGACTCAAAATTAAAATCTTACTGTTCCAAGCATTTTTTAACACTTAGAATAGGTCAGGGTACTAGATGTATTATTGATGACAGAAAGTAATTTGCTTTGTGTGCAAATGTGTAACTATTGAGGTTAAAAGCATTTTACTTTTTTTATATAACATTAAGAGTCATTGTTATACAAGGTCCATACCTAAACACAGTAAAAGCAATATATAGCAAACCAGTAGCCAACATTAAATTAAATGGAGAGAAACTTAAAGCAATCCTACTAAAATCAAGGACTAGATAAGACTGCCCACTCTCTCCATACTTATTCAGTATAGTACTTGAAGTCCTAGCCAGAGCAACCAGACAGCAAAAGGAGGTCAAAAGGTTGCAAATTGGAAAGGAAGAAGTCAAAATATCACTATTTGCAGATGATATGATAGTATACTTAAGTGACTCCAAAAGTTCTACCAGAGAACTACTAAGCCTGATAAACAACTTCAGCGAAGTGGGTGGGTGTAAAATTAACTCAAACAAATCAATAGCCTCCCTCTACTCAAAGGATAAACAGGCCGAGAAAGAAATTAAGGAAATGATACCCTTCATAATAGTCCCAAATAATATAGAATACTTCGGTGTGACTCTAACCAAGCAAGTGAAAGATCTGTATGACAAGAACTTCAAGTCTCTGAAGAAAGAGATTGAAGAAGATCTCAGATGATGGAAATATCTCCCATGCTCAAGGATTGGCAGAATTAATATAGTAAAAATGGCCATGGTTGGGGATTTAGCTCAGTGGTAGAGCGCTTGCCTAGCAAGCGCAAGGCCCTGGGTTCGGTCCCCAGCTCCGAAAAAAAAGAAAAGAAAAGAAAAATGGCCATTTTGCCAAAGGCAATCTACAGAATCAATGCAATCCCCATCAAAATTCCAACTCAATTCTTTATAGAGTTAGAAAGAGCAATTTTCAAATTTGTTTGGAATAACAAAAAACCCAGGATAGCAAAAACTATCCTCAACAATAAAAGAACTTCTGGGGGAATCACCATCACTGACCTCAAGCTATGTACAGAGCAATAGTGATTAAAAAAAAAAAAAAACCTGTATGGTATTGGTACAGAGACAGGCAGGTAGATCAATGGAATGGAGTAGAATTGAAGACCCAGAAACGAACCCACACACCTATGGTCACTTGATCTTTCACAAAGGAGCTAAAACCATCCAGTGCAAAAAAGATAGCATTTTCAAAAAATGGTGCTGGTTCAACTGGAGGTCAGCATGTAGAAGAATGCAGATTGATCCATTCTTATCGCCATGTACAAAGCTTAAGTCCAAGTGGATCAAGGACCTCCACATAAAACCAGATACACTCAAACTAACAGACGAAAAAATGGAGAAGATCCTCAAACACATGGGCACTGAAGATAATTTCCTGAACAAAACACCAGTGGCTTATGCTCTAAGATCAAGAATCGACAAATGGGACCTCATAAAACTGCAAAGCTTCTGTAAGGCAAAGGACACTGTCATTAGGACAGAACGGCAACCAACAGATTGGGAAAAGATCTCTACCAATCCTACATCCAATAGAGGACTAATATCCAAAATATACAAAGAACTCAAGAAGTTAGACTCCAGAGAGCCAAATAACCCTATTAAAAAATGGGGTTCAGAGCTAAACAAAGAATTCACAACTGAGGAATAGCGAATGGCTGAGAAGCACCTAAAGACATGTTCAACATCCTTAGCCATCAGGGAAATGCAAATCAAAACAACCCTGAGATTCCACCTCACACCAGTCAGAATGGCTAAGATCAAAACCTCAGGTGACAACAGATGCTGGCAAGGATATGGAGAAAGAGGAACACTCCTCCATTGTTGATGGGATTGCAGACTGGTACAACCACTCTGGAAATCAGTCTGGAGGTTCCTCAGAAAATTGGACATTGCACTACCTGAGGACCCAGCTACACCTCTCCTGGGCAAATGATGTTCTAACATACAACAAAGATACATGCTCCATGTTCATAGCAGCCTTATTTATAATAGCCAGAAGCTGGAAAGAACCCAGATGCCAAAAAACACACTTGGTATGCACTCACTGATAAGATATTAGCCCAAAAGCTCAAATTACCCAAGATAAAATCCACAGACCACATGAAGGTCAAGAAAAAGGATGACCAAAGTGTGGATGCTTCAGTCCTTCTTAAAAGGAGGAACAAAATATTCATAGGAGGGGATGCAGAGACAAAGTTTGGAGCAGAGACTGAAGGAATGGCCATTCAGAGTCTGCCCCACCTGGGTATATAGCCCATTTATATACAGCCACCAAATTAGATAATATTGATGAAGCCAAGAAGTGCAGGCTGACAGGAGCCTGATATAGCTGTCTCCTGAGAGGCTCTGCAAGAACAAGTGAAGTACAGAGGCGAATGTTAGCAGCAAACCATTGAACTGGGAACGGGGTCCCCATTGAAGGAGTTAGAGAAATGATTGAAGGAGCTGAAGGGATTTGCAACTCCATAAGAACAACAATACCAACCAACCAGAGCTTCCAGGTACTAACCCAGGTACTATCCAAAGACTACACATGGATAGACCCATGGCTCTGCTGCATATGGAGCAGACAATGGCACCAATGGGAGGAGAAGCCCTTGGTCCTGCCAAGCCTGGACCCCGCCCCCAGTGCAGGGGAATGCCAGGGAGGAGGTAGGGGGGTGCTTGGGTAGAAAGAAGACCCTCATAGAAGAAGGGGAGGGGGATGAGATAGGGGGCTTATGGCTGGGAAACCCAAAAAGGGAATAACATCTGCAATGTAAATTAAAAAAAAATCCAATTTAAAAAAAAAAAGAGTCTTTGTTATGAGATAGCAATCTCCCCAGTAGCAATGACCCCTTATCACTTCTTGGTATCCCGAGAACCTAGAAAAAATGCTCTGACATATAACCTACCCATAAAACTAACGATAAGCTAGTTGTAACTAAATTCTTAGGGAAATATCCGTACATTTTCAGACCATTTTGCTTAAAATAAATATCAAACACTAGTCATTTTTTTTTAAGAAAAGGCAAAAGCAAACCCAGTATCTGTGCACAATTTGTATGTGTTAAGTTGGTTTACCTTAACAGCACTTATAGCTGTGTCAAGGGCTGAAACCTCATGGTGTTTGTGAATGTCCAGCACCTTGTCCATTTCAGAGACCAGGCTTTTGCAGGTGTAGCAGTAAGAGTCAACCTGGGCCTTTTTCTGTTCCTTTTGTGTCTTAGTGGCCACTGATTCTCGTGCTGACTGATCTTCTCCCCCTCTGTCCCACTCTTCCTGTGAAGCAGACTTTCTTGGTTCCCCCTCACTCATGAGTTCCCGTTCCCCAGCATGTGACAAGGACTCCGTTCCTTGAGGTAACACTTCCTTGGGTGGGGCTTCTGAATAAGGTTCTCCTGGTAAGATGCCTTGACTGACTGTTTCCTGATTCAGAGAGTCAACGAAGTCATACTCATCCTGTACAGGGATGTTGTGGAGCCTCTCTTCACGTGACACACATGGGACCAGCTCTTCTTGTGATACTTCGGGAGCATAAGTGGCACCTGCTGTAGATTCTTCCTCTGGGAAAGACACTTGTACTGGGACATTCAGATTGACCTCTGGACTTGCATTTCCTGCTTCATGACCCTGGCTGCTTGGCTCACTCGTCCGAACACGGTGGGTGTCCTGGAATGGGACTGCGTAGCTCATCTCCTGGGTGATTGCTGTGACTTGCTCTGTAACGGGAGCTTTCTGCTGCGTTGCTACCTCATCGAGAGTCTCCGTGTGGCTGACGGGCTCTCCTTCCCGGTCAATGACCTTGTGCTGTTCTTCCAGATTCCTCTCCCAAAAACTAGTTCCGGGCTTTCTCCCGATTTCGCTTTCTGTGATTCTCAGTTGCTGCGAACCGTCTTCGCCAACCGGCTTTTCTTCCAGGCTTTGGCCTTGGTCTTCCTGAGTTACAGACTCGTCACGAAGAATGTCATCTTTGAGTACATACTTCTCGAAGTACATGCCTGTTCCATCGTCGGTGTCAGAATGTCGCCTTGGGAATGACGTCTCCGAATCCACGCTGCCACCCTCTGAGGCTGTTTCTCCTTCATTCTTCTCCCCCAGTGCCCCCTCGTACAGATCCTTATAGAAGAAGGAAAGCGCAGGTGGCTCCTCTAACAGCTCAGGGTTAACAGCCTTGGGGGTGGTGGGAAATATCTGTCTTCTTGACAGTACTCCTTCCTCCACATCGAACAGAGGCATCCCGGGAGCCCTGGAGTCCACATCTCCACCGACACCCTTCGGAGCATTTTCTTCACTCGGCTTTTGGATAACCAAAGACTTCGGCATCTCTGCATGAGAGGACTTGCTACCATTTTTCTCTGGCCCGTAAAAGCTTTCGTCTAACTTTACTAAGTCATATTCGTGGTCTAGGGTCTGTTCAGCTGAACTCTCTGGGAAAGACGTCAGTGTTTCTGTGGCTTCCTCTGAGGAGCCCTCAACAGTTGATTTCGGTCTTTCTGAGGCTGGGGAGAGGTTATAATCGATCAAAGTATATTTTTCAAAATAATCCTCCTCACCAGAAACTCCTGGTTGGACGGACGTGAAATCCCCTGATCTCGAGCCTGTGGCTGTCTCCTCCTTTGTCTGGTAAGATTCCTTTGGTTCATTTTCCGTCGGCGATGTGATTTTCCTGTCAGGAACTTCTAACTCGCTCTTCTGTGTTGTATGGGAAGCAACTGCTTTCCTCTCATCGCGAACAGATACGCTTTTAAGCGAGGATTTCTCTTCCAAATACTGTAAGTTATCTTGCATTTGTTCACTTTCTTCCTGATCCACCGAAGGGATGAAGGCAGGGGCATGGATGTTCAGTATCTCACAGCCCTCAGAAATGATGCTAAAAGCACTCCTCTGCTCTTCTGAAAGGCCGGCTGGCTTGCTGGTCACTGAAAATTCTCCATCTTTCCCAGAGGTGCCTTCGGGCTCCTGGGGTATGCCTCCCACAGGGGGCGCTCCGTCCGCACCGACGGCTGAGGCACTGAGCATAAACTGAGTATAGCTGCTTGCCGCTGCAGAGGGTGGCTCGCTTCTGTGCACATCCTCCATCGCTTCCGAGGGACGCTTTGAGATAAGAACAGACTGTTTCGGCATCTCCTCGGGGTGACCTGTAGAGGTCTGGATAGTGTGAACTGTAGGCCTATCTGACCGTGTCTCTTGTTTCTTCACTGTATGTTCTAGAGAAGTTTCTAGAGTCGGCGGTGTTCCTAGATTGTTTGTCCCATCCGTAATGTGTCCTGCTGTCCTCTCGGCAGCCCTAGAAAGGGGCCTTGGCTGCGCATGTCCATCTTCAGCAGCCACCGAAGCACCAAGGGACAACTCAGGCACCACAAACTGCCTCCTTTCCTCTTTGAGATCCACTCTACTCTCACGTGGCTTCTCCAACTCCAGATTTCCTCCCTGAGTAAAAGAATGGCCATCCACTTCCTCTCCATGGGGAGGCTCCACACAGGAAGCCTTGGTTTTCTCTACTAAAGTTTTACCTTCTTCCTGGGGATGTGGTTTGGTTTCTGCTGCCCTTCTCTCCCCAATTTCTGGGTATACCTCTGTGAATATATGCTCTGGTTTTTCAATAACTGGTGGTGGTTTAACCGGAGAAGGTGGTTGGGCCTTATCCCAAGAGATGGCTGATGCACCAGGCACAGGCATGGCTGCCGCGGGGGAAGAAGACAGACCTCCCTCCTCGCCTTCTGGAAATACCCGTTCCTGCGCTTCCTTTTCTCTCCTCTCAGAAGCAAGAGTCTTGCTGGGTTTTTCCATGAGCTCCTCCCTTGGAGAGATGCGCTGTTCCAGCCTCCCAGCAGCTTTTGATCCTTCCGATTTGAAAGGTCGAGATTCCGGCATCATTTGCAACTTTCCTACGGCTTTATTTTCCCCTACTTCCAAGGGAGCCATGATTTCTTGCTTCTCTGCCAGCCCCTTCTCCCCTGCCAAGGAAAATGATCTAGTTCCCCAGCCATCCTTCTCCACCGCTGGGCGTTCCACTTCCCCTTCATGACGTTCCAGAGACGTGGGTTTTGGCATTTCTTGTCTCAGTCTGTCTTCACCGAGATCAATTAGGCTGCCTTCTGACTCCACGGGCAAACTCACTGGTGCTTGCTTCTCTGAGTCCATCCTCGCGAAGGCGGACAAAGTTGATTCTGGCCGCTGTGGCGTTCTGTCGACTACGTCAGATGACAAGAGCTGCGCTTCTTTGTGACCACTGCTCGGCTCTTCCTTAAGAACAGAAATACTCCACATAGATGGAGGAGCGATCTCTGGCTTCTGGTGTCTTTGGCTCTCAGTAACATGAAGAGGCGCCATGTTCTGGGCTTCTTCCATACCCACTTTCTCACCCATAGGGGAGCGAGGATGAATTCCAGGATGCTCGTCACCAGCTGAAGTAGCTAAGTTTTCACCCCTTCCCTCTGAAAAGCCTGGGAGTTCTTTCTTCCCGTAGTTTTCAGAGTTAGAGGCAGGCTTCTTTAAAACGTCTGCGTTTGGTAAAAATGTGAGTTTTTCTTCACCTCTGGGTTCTTCACCCAGCTTAACTGTGACCTCAGGTAATGAGTGAACCCCTGGCTTCTCAGCTACAGTAACCTCAGCAGGAACCGCACCTTTAGGCTCTACGGCAGTTACTGCTTTCTCTATAGAGGGACTTGGCTGAGTCTCTAGATCTTTACTGTCAGCAACCTTATTATCTGGAGTGCTCGATCCAAACAATAAACTAGACATCCATGATTTGAAAGACGAAATTCCTTTCTTCCCCTTCTCTGCAGGAAGACATTGTTCAGCCACCAGTGACTTCTCAGATGGCTTTTGTGTCACCCCTGGGGTCTCTGGGGGTTGAGGTGCAACATTTGCTTTCACGGCAGGGCCTTGCACGTCGGGGGCTAGCTTTCGCCCTTCCTCAGCATCACCTACGGCCTTTGACTGAACCCGCATGGGTTCTTGAGATGGCTTCTCACTGGACACTGGTGCTATGCTTGCTCCTCGGTTTTTGCCCACTGTGGGTTCTACAACTTCAGCCAGGAAATGTGCTGAGCTGGCAGGAATTGGGGTTGCCTGCTCCACTGATGGGCCAGTCTCTGATTTTTGGATAGTTCTTCCAAGAGGTAGTTTGAGTTCCATCTGGACATCTTCTTTGCAAGGCTTGGGAAGTTCTGCATTTGTCTTCTCTGATACTGAATTTTCACTCTCCATGAGAGAACTGTTCTGCCTCTCCTCTGCTCTGCCTCTATCTGTCTTCCCAACAGGAACCACGGCCTCTGTTTCTTCAGAAAGATAAGTCTTAGTGGTGAAGGTTTCTACCTTGCCACTAGATACACAGAGGATAGATGCTTGTTCTTGCAATGGCAAATGGGGTTCTTCCTGCTTCCTGATTCCAGGTGTGTGATCTGAATCCAACGGGGCAGCCCCGAGTTTCTCTGGCATCAGATCCTTGCTCTCAGAGGACTCCAGCTGCCTGGGTCCTGGTTTTCTGTCTTCATGCTGACTGACCAAGCCATCTGGCTCGTCCAGCATCCGAGTGTTATCCTTGGGAGAAATCAGGGTCTCCTTCACTTCTGTTCCTATAACATCGGCAGGCTCAGCTGTCATGAATGGCTTCCGTTGCTCCAGATTCTCTTTCTTCTGTGCTAATTGTTTAATACCCAGGTCTGGCTTCTCTGCAAAAGAGCTGCCCACATCAGGCACCTTAACAGCTTGACCCTCAGGAAGGGTCTTTTTAAGCTCTTTTTGCTTTATGGGGAGGTCAGAGGAAGCAGTCTCTAGTGGAGACGTAGCAGGCACAGGGAGCCCCCTATGTTCTTCTTGCTCTTTTCCTGCACTCCTAAGCTCAGTGGGGCCTTTTTCTAAGACACTGGGTTTCACTATTTCTATACCTAAGGACCCATCCCTGTCTCTACTATCAGTGAGTTCCAACCCCACAGTCGGTGCTTCTGAGAACCGTTTGGGCTTCTTAGGCTCTGGGGGGAGCTTTACGAGCTCTTCTTTTCCTGAGAGGAAACTCCCCAGCCCTGGAGAAGATGTCTCCTCTGCTTGCCCATTCACCTCATCCCTGAGTGCCAGTAACGTCGGGGCTGGATCATCTGACACTAAATTTTCGGAATCAGGAGACCTTGTCATCTCCTCAGGTTTGTCATCCGGCACCGTGTGTTTGGGTGTGGGTGACACTTGTGATGGAGGAGGCTCAGTGTCTTCTCTCTCTACCTCACTACGTAAGTCGATGGGAAGTTTGGGTTCAGGCCTTAACACCTCTGAGACAGACACCAAGTTCTTTTTCTGTGGCGAAATGGATTCTTTAGACTCGGGAGCTGGGGAGAGTGAAATGCCTCGTTTGTCTTCTACCCTAGTTTCCCCAGCCACATCTGAGGGCACCTTGGATCCTGGCCGCCCAGGTTTAACTTCTTCAGTTTCCACTTTTGACCAATCAGAGAGCTCTGAGGGAGATGATAAACTTAGAGACGACTCTAATTTCCTTTCTTCCTCTGCTCCTGGCCGAGCTGAGCCTCTGAACGAAGAGCTGTCAAGGACAGCAGCAGCTTCTTTAATTGGTTCCTTCTCTCCCCCTCTGAGAACTGTGGGATCGGCTGCAGACATGGTGAGCGAAGGCTCACCACTTCCTAACCCACTCTCCCCTACTCCCTGAAAGCCCGGATGTTGGGCAGGGCCCGCAAGAGACGAGTCTGTCGGGATCTCATCTCTGCCGAACACAGCTGAATTTGAATCAAGCTTAGTTACTGGCACTGGAGTGGCAGAAACGCTGGCTTTGGTTTCTCTCTCCATTTCTTCCCGCAACGCTGGAAGCGCGGTTGGTGCAGGTGGATGATGCTCAACTTCCCTCTCGACTCCCGACGAGGCTGCAGGAAGTTCCCTGGTTATTTTGGATTCCTGTTTCACTTCCGTTTTCACCGCGGATAAAACCTTACGTCCAGAAATAGATGTTTCCTCTGGAGGTGAATGCGGTTTTACCACTTCAGGCTCATTCTTTGACAACATTCTCTGCTCTAGTTCAGAAGTCACAGCTGGCGCTAAATCGGGCTTGACACCCGCCTTTGGCTCATCTCCCACGTCAGACAAAACTGAATATCTCATCCCAGACCCTGGAACGTTTGGGGGCTGAGGCTCTGGTGTCTGATCCTGTGATGCGTGCGCTGTCGCTTCTTGAGAATCCGGCACAATTTCTTCCCGTCTGACTTTGGGCAAAGCCATCTGTTCCTCTGCACTTGTGAGAGTGAGCGATGCTTTGGGTTCCCGTTCTGTCTTAAGGACACGGGCTGACTCAGGTGAAACGGAGAACTGAGATGTGGACAAAACGGATGCGGTTTCTTCCTTTACCACGGATGAGACTGCAGATGCAGAAGCTGCTATCGTAGCTGCTGTCGAACTCCTCTTAGCATCTGTCTCCTCCCATCCACTGGTTAAAGGTGGTGGCACCACATCTTCAGCCTCGGGCTCCAGAGATGCTCGAGTTTTCTGCCGCTGGGCCAGGATGAGATATTCAGATACAGAGGTTGAAACCGTTGGAACATCTGGCTTAGTTTCTGCTTGGCCTGTCGTTGTCATAACGGCTGAAGGTGGCAGGCTCAGATCTTCAAACACAGGTATAGAAGGGAAAGGCTCCTCTTTCCGCTCCTTCGATGGAGCAGAATGCTCGGGCACGGGCGTGGCCACTGAGGATCCCGTCTCTTCTTCATCTGCCCCTGAGAAGTAGGGAAAGTCAGGCGCAGGACTCATTGGGAGTAATTCGTCTGCCTCGACTTTGTTCCGCTCTGTTTCTGCGATTCTGTACGGTGGGATTGAAACCTGTGATGCTGAATCTGGAGAAAAGAGTTCAGCCTCTTCGGTGTCCTCATCGGACAGAACAGTGTGCTCAGAGGGCGACGTTAAACACAGTGGAGAGTCACGCCCCAGCTCTCTTCTCTCTAGTTCCTGAGTTGGATAGGGTGAGAAAGAGAATTCTGATGCAAACGCAGAATCAGGGGAAAGGGGCCCAATGCTGTCCTCTTCCTGCCCTGGCTCTGATAGAGCTGAGGGTGAGGAGGCACCTTTTAGAAGCAGAGGCGATGCGTGGACAAGCTCTGGTGTGGAAGAGAATGAGCGCTGCTGGCCTTCTCCACTCCTTTCTTCGGACAGGACCTCTTGTTCGGATGAGGTGGGCCAGGCAGGTGGGGCCTGGCTTTCAGAAAGCAACTCAGTGGTTTGTGGAGGGAGAGTGCGTTCAGCTGCAGGGACCTCACTGGATGAAGATAGCTCGATGGCTTCCTTTTCTTCCTCTAACAGGATTGTCGGCTCAGCAAGGCCTTTGGGTTTGAATTGGGGCGTGTCATCTCTTGTTTTTTCGGGGGGTTCTTGTGTTGCACTTTGAGGAACTGAGGGTTTAAATGGCAGTTTTGAATCTGATGCGAAACTTCCACTTTCTAGACCCTCATCTTCTGATAGAGCAGCATGTCTGAGTGTGGTAGCCAGGGGTGGCAAATGGCATTCAGAAGCCTTCTCACTTAGTGATGGCGAGTGAGGGTATTCAGAAGTGGCATCCACAGCTGAAGAAAGTAGCCCAATATCTTCTTTCTCATCTTCCGTCTGAATAATGGGCTCAGAAACATGTTGGGATTTTAACGGGAGCTTAGGGTCACCTGCTCGTACCAGCAACTCTTGCGCATGCGCTGGACCAGAATACTCAGTCGCAGATAGAGAATCTGAGGCCTCTGTCTCTGAGGCCTCATCTCCAGACAGGACCAGATTGTCTGGTGAAACTGTTGAAAAGAGTGGGGACTGGGTGGAAGATGTCTTCTCAGTGGTGGATGGAGAAAGAGAATGCTCAGATACAGAGGTCACAGCTGGGGAGTAAGACTCACGTTCCTCCTCGCCCTCTGAAAAGACGGCAGGTTCACTAGATTTCACATCAGATACAGAAACTGCCTCTACTTCTAACTTCTCTGACTTACGGTTCAAATCCTGTAGGACTGAATACTCAGATACAAAAGCAGAATCAGTAGAAACAGATTCGCTTTCCTCTCTTTCTTCCTCGGACAAGGTGATATGTTCAGGTGTGAATGTCATCTGTGATGGGAGAATGGGCTCTTTTCTGTGCTCCACTTCAGGGGACAAAGGCAATGGGGAATCCTTCTCAGAAACTAAAGGACTTTCTGGGTAATCAAGTTCTATGATCTCTTCTTCTAGACTAGAATCTTCAGGTTCAATGGTATCTGTGATTGGTAGAGAAGTTTCTACTCCACTCTCTACTTCCTGTGATGCAAGGGAGAGAAGAGGCTCGGGCGCATGCTCCTCCTCTCTATGAACTTCCTCCTCCCTATGGACTAAGGGCACAGGCGCATGCTCCTCCTCTCTACGGACTAGGGGCTCAGGCGCATGCTCCTCCTCCCTATGGACTAAGGGCTCAGGCGCATGCTCCTCCTCTCTACGGACTAGGGGCTCAGGCGCTTGCTCCTCCTCTCTATAGACTAGGGGCTCAGGCGCATGCTCCTCCTCTCTACGGACTAGGGGCTCAGGCGCATGCTCCTCCTCTCTATGGACTAGGGGCTCAGGCGCATGCTCCTCCTCTCTATGGACTAGGGGCTCAGGCGCATGCTCTTCTTCTCTATGGGGCTCGGGCGCAAGCTCCTCCTCTCTATGAACTTTGGGCTCGGGCGCAAGCTCCTCCTCTCTATGGACTAGGGGCTCAGGCGCAAGCTCCTCCTCTCTGTGGTCTATGGGCTCAGGCGCATGCTCCTCCTCTCTATGGACTATGGGCTCAGGCGCATGCTCCTCCTCTCTATGAACTTTGGGCTCGGGCACAAGCTCCTCCTCTCTATGGACTAGGGGCTCAGGCGCATGCTCCTCCTCTCTACGGACTATGGGCTCAGATGAGGTCACAGGTTCAGACACTCGTTCCATTTTTTCTATTGAAATCGGCTCTAACTCTTCCATGTCTGGCTCAAACCCTTCTTGGATGGCTGGTCCTGGTCTTGATGGTCCTGTCTTCAAAGACTCCTTCTCTGCCTCCCATGACATGGAATGGTTAACGGAAACCATGCCTTCCTGTTCCACATCATTAGCTAAGCCTGACAAGACTGACGCATCCTCTGAACTTTCCATTCCTTGTGAGTTCTGCTCCAGTTCTTCCTTTGCTCTTTCGGGGACCATGGTTGCTGGAGTGCTGGGTGGTTCTGTTCTGTAGGTCTTTGACTCGTCAGCTGGCTGTTGTTGCACGGTCTGTGAAGGTCTGAGATGTTCTTCTTGATCGGCTGTATCATTTCTTGAATAAGAGGGTAATGTGTGTTCTGTTGAAGATGTAGCATTTAAGAGGGAATCAGTATATGTTTTCTTTTGCTCTTCGTGACTAAACAATGAGGTCATGGACCCTTTGGAGAGGGCACCTCTCCAGGGTGGAGCAAGCTCTCTTGCCCTGTCTTCTTCTGGGCTCTGGGCTAATTTCCTTTGGGAAGCTATGTTAGAACCACCATTGCTCAAATCCGGCTCTAGACTAATGGATGATTCTTTCCCTCTCCTGTAGTGTATTTCCTTAATCACATAACCTTTTGGCAGTGTTCCATAAAATTGTAGAGGAATTAACTCTTCTTTAACTGAATTGAACATCTTTATTTTGTATTGTACCGTTCCTATGTAGACTGGCTTCAATACTAATGGTTTGTGCTCTTTGTAGATAGCCCCAGTGATGGGAGGCGTATTTGATTCAGTCTTCTTCCTTCTTGTTTTATCATAAGTGCCAATAGATGACTTTTCTTTCTCAGTATTGAGCATGGGCTTTTCTGAAATTAAAGGACCATCTTCTTGGTTTGTCAGAACATCTTGCGATTCTAGAGAATTCCTTTTTTTGCTGCCTTTCCTACGCAATGATGGTGAGCCCCGCTTGGACTTCTGAGTTCTTTTGCGTGTCCTTTTAACTTCATCCATAATAAAGGAAACACTTCCTGGAGGAGAAGTCAGAGCTGACCCTTCCAAACTACATATTCCCGATGTCTGACTTTCTTCTGAAGCCCAGGGAGTGGAAGATCTGCTTGAATTGGTCTCCCAGGTTATCCCGCTGTCCTCCCGTTGAACTGCCACCATGGAAAAGGATGGGTCAGAGATGATACACTCCTGCTTGATCTTACCCTCTTCATCCTCATCTGATAACCTATGGTGATTAATATCAATAATTATATATTATAGCAATAAAATAAAATTCATATTAATTATTAGAACAAGTAAATACAAAATATAGAAGTCAATAATCCCATCTACCTCAAATGTGGGGTGACTATAAAGTGAGCTAAAGTTCATTTTCACACTTTCCTCATTCTGGGCTGCCCACCTGGTCGTCCCGTGTTCCTCAGTCACTAAGGCTCCCTTCTCTGAGCAGGACCCACATGTGACTCTGGCATCTGTGCTCTTTGTTCCCACAGTTGCCGCCAGACCTAGCTGTGGACCACCCACTCCATCTGCTTCCTAACTGGCCAGGAGTCTGATGCCTGCCTTTTTGATTGGCCCGGTCTCAGCCCCTCCTATTCTCCTTCCAGCTGGCTTTCCCAAGCATCCCATTAGCGAGATCCCTCAGCGAGACAAATCTCAATAAACTCTTCATACTTACAAAACAGGAAGATCCTTGGCTCCGAATTCCCATCCGATTTTATTTCCAAGTACACGCCTCCCCCACTCCTACATGATTAGCTTCTGTTATAACGACAACTGTGTACCACAGAATGGTATCAGATTAACTGCGGGCTGCACAAACAACCATGGTCCTAGGGAATTGGAATGGAACTGGGGACTTCCTTTAGCCTAGTGTCACAGTAGCCATCATAACATCATAGCTAATGAATCAATTACGTTTGTGATGATGCTGGGAAAAATCTCTACTCGTTTCCAGTTGCATAAAATCGTAACATATACAATCACATAAAGTATAAAATGCTTGATAATGAGTAAACCATGTTACCAGTTTATGCTACATACTCTTTAGTTGGAATGGATTCCAACTTAACAAACAGAAAACCAGAACCAGAAAGAAAAGTTGATGTAAGGCTGCATGCCCTGGCGTGGAATGCAGGCAGCTGCTTTTTCAGAGCCTCGCCTCTGGAGGCCATGGCAGGGTTGACTGCTACCATCTAGTGTGAGTACATGCTACGATGCTCACAGAAAAATGAGACCACTAACCAATGCATCTTTTTAGAGCATGGCCCCATATTTATTGTATCGAATTCACTATCTAGTAATTATTTCCTGGGTGCAGTTATAACAAAGGAAGTCCCATGCCTCCTCACTTCCACCATCTGTAGGATAAGAATAATAATCGAATACACTATAGAGTTGATGGAAGGATTAGTTAATATACAAACAGAATGCTAAGAAACCACTCCCGGTATATAGTTGGAGCTCAATAAATGCTATTTGCCGTCGGGTTTCCATATAATCCTTGAACGTGATATTAGACTCATCTTCAGTGGTACGTGCGTTTGGAAGGGCTATCTGCTAGGCCTGGTTCCACATGCCCTGAGACAATGGGCTCAGGCTACCCCTGCATGTGCCCCTGGGCAGCCCCTGGGGGGTGGCTCACTCTTCCTTGTTTTGTTTTTCCTCTTTCCTCCCCTTTGCTATTGCTGCTCCTTCCTTTGAATTGCTTCTCCTCTACCATACCCCAGCTCTGGTGGGGTAGCCAAATTCTGTCTACCCTTCAGGGCTTACATTTAAGATTTCTGCTGTGACTATCCTGGCTGATTTAAGCATTGTATACTGGCCATTGTTTCATAAACACTAAGCTAGAGATTAAGGCTGCAGGAGTCTCTTCTCCTAGGAGTATAGCTGTAATTTGAGACAATTTAAAAAAAATGTTGATTGGCCTATTGTACTCTTCCACAACAAAAGAAACAAGACTATATAACTGTTAAGCGTAGATATTAAAGCAAAGCACTTTCTTTTTCTAAAAAAGAAAGACATACAAAATTCAGAGCCCTTATTAACTCTTCAAAAATCATTAGTCTCTGCTTCAAAGAGTGGTCCTAAACTCTGGAGTACCTTAGAAACACCTGTGGGAGCCGTAAGAAAATACTGCGACCACCCACACCTCTCCACCACCGCCAACTCTGGTATTTCTGTTAGGACGGACTCTGGATATTGCCATATCTTTGATTTTAAAGCTCTGGAGGCTGGAGAGATGGCTCAGTGGTTAAGAGCACTGACTGCTCTTCTGGAGGTCCTGGGTTCAAATCCCAGCAACCACATGGTGGCTCACAACCATCTGTAATGAGATCTGATGCCCTCTGCTGGTGTCTGAAGACAGCGACAGTGTACTTACATATAATAAATAAGTAAATGTTTAAAAAGAAAAGCTCTAGGGAGCTTCTATCTGGACACAGAGCGGTGGAACCCTTGCCTGAACAAACCTACTTCTGAAACGTACACAGCACACTTAAGACTTGCTTGCTCTGGGGGTTGGGGATTTAGCTCAGTGGTAGAGCGCTTGCCTAGGAAGCGCAAGGCCCTGGGTTCGGTCCCCAGCTCCGAAAAAAAGAACCAAAAAAAAAAAAAAAAGACTTGCTTGCTCTGACCCCTTCCTGGTGCCTTGGGCTTCAGGCCAGGACTTCAGTGCCTGCGGCTGTGCCTCACTACTTTGGTAACCTTCAGCGTCCCTGGAAGGCTATCCAGAAGGTACAGATGTACCCTGCCTTTATCTCCTCGGTGCCCAGCACAGTGGGGCATTAGTCTCTTCCTGTGCTACAGTCTGCGAAAAAGAACAGAAAAGTTCTTCAGAGGACTTGGGTGAAAGGGACCAGGAAGAAGTGGGAGGAATTCATTTCTTCATTTTCCCAGCAGTTTGGCCCTCCTTTACTTGTTTTGGTATTAAGCCACTAAACTTAATTAGGAATCAATTTTGGTCCTAGACTACCTTCCTTTTTTTTATTTTTCAAACTCTTTTTCATACCTAATTAAGGTTTTTCTTCAAAAATGTTCAACTCAGGCTACCCCTTCTCTCTCCTGCCATTCAACGTAAAATAGGATGGCATTAAAAAATGAACGTTACACCACAAACATGGGAGTCGGTATTGGGAAGGCCTGTGCATGCAAAAGCATTATAAAAGCAATTAGAAATTCAATTTAGAGTTCGTTATTGATTGTAAATTCAGTGTGCTCAAGCAGAGACAGTTTCATTACTAGCTAGAATGAGTTCAGGAGTGCTGAACGGAGCACCAGAAGGCCGTATAAAGAATCAGAGACCTGCTGAGTTAGAGTGGCCTAATCAATCACTTGTGTATTCATTGACTATTGTTTCTGCACCTAATAAATTTTTGTTAAGTTTAGGTAGTAAAAAATATAAATATAAAGACATAGGCCCTTCTTCTCTTCCCTGATTGTAGGGATCCAACCCAGGGCACTGAGCATCCCAGACAAGGAAGCTACCACAGACCTATGTCTCCAGCACAAGGCCTGCCTCCAGAAGTAATCTAATCTAATATAGTGGCTTAAATGCTATTAGGGGAGAGCGGAAAGGTCCAGTGAGGGCAGAGGGGGAAGTTTCACAAAAGAGAGGTGTGTGTGTAGGTTTACAGAAGACACGGGAGTTTGGGGATGGGTGAGAAGAGGAGGAGCTAGGAACATGGTGGAGCTTATCCCAGGAAAAGGCCACGGAAGGTGGAGACCGCACATCTGAACAGGCAGCCTGGCTCACTGAGAGGCTAAGCTCAGTCACCGGCAGCGTCTTTTTTCAGAGTTCTATCACTGCGAAGAGACTCCATGACCAAGGCAACTCTTATAAAGGACGACATTTAATTGGGGCTGGCTTACAGTTTCAGAGGTTCAGTCCATCATCACCATGGTGGGAAGCATGGTGCTGGAAAAGGAGCTGAGAGTTCTGTATCCAGATCCATAGGCAGCAGGAAGAGAGAGACACTGGGCTTTCAAAACCTCAAAGCCCATCCCGAGAGACACACTTCCTCCAACAAGGCCATACTTCCTAATCTTTTCAAATAGTGCCACTCCCTGGTGACCAAGCTTTTGAATCTGTGAGCCCTCGGGGGGCCAATTCTTACTCAACCACAAATAGCAATGGAAAATGGCTGTCTTCAAATGTGTTTAGCCGTAACCCCAAAATTCATGATATACTTTATCTAAAGAAACAATGAACTTTGTTAATGAAAGAGAAGTGGTCCCCAGAGAGCTCAGGAAAATTCTTAGAGTTGTTTCTCATTGTGTAGGACAAGTCTTTGCTTTTGGGTACCATCTGCTTTGCCTAATTAAAGATGCTGGCTTTGGATCATCTCTCCCTCTCCCACTGCTTTCTCAACAAGCAACTGTCTGATCATTTCTTAGCTTCCTATTAGGTAATGGTGTGAGAACACCCTTCAGAGTCAGACAAGAGAACGACCCAGCAGGTGTGAGTCAGGTCAAGAAAACAATAGACCCACAATACCAGAGGGAGCCCTGACGGCTCCTTTCCAGGACTGCCTTCCCCTGATTAAGGGAGGTCTTTACTGAGTTTGCTAAGACCATTCTATAAACGTTATGGATGCTTGTCAACTTCATTAAAACAGTTTTTATTTGACTATGACATCACTTTTTCTTTTCTATGTTGTTCATAAGAATTACAGTGACCAGTATACAGAAACCAATGGTGTAGTTTGACTATGCTTAGCACAATTAGGAAGTGTGGACTTGTTAGAATAGGTATGGCCTTATTGGTGGGAGTGTGTCACTGTGGGGGTGGGCTTTGAGGGTTCCTGGTACTCAAGCTCCACCCAGTGTGGAAGAGACCCTTCTCCTAGCTGCCTGCAGAGTAGAGTCTCCTTCTAGCTGCCTTCAGATCAAGATGTATCACTCTCAGCTCCTTCTCTAGCACCGTGCCTGCCTGGATACTGGATTCCCACTGATAATGGACTAAACCTCTGAAACTCTAAGCCAGCCCCAATTAAATGTTTTCCTTTATAAGAGTTTGCCTTGGTCATGGTGCTTCTTCACGGCAATAAAACCCTAACTAAGACACCAACCTTGAACTTCTGAATTGCACTCAATATGGGTACAGTGTTAGAGATTTTATATAAAGTTGGACTTGGTTCTATTACTCGTTTAGGGAGTATAGAAATAATACTGAACTTCAATATACTTGGTTACAGTGGGTTTTCTTTTTAAATTTTCATATCAAAACCATGTTGCTTCTTTTTTTTTAAAGACTTATTTATTTATTTATTTATTTATTTATTTATTTATTATAAGTACACTGTAGCTGTCTTCAGACACACCAGAAGAGGGCATCAGATCTCATTACAGATGGTTGTGAGCCACCATATTGTTGCTGGGAATTGAACTCAGGACCTCTGGAAGAGCAGTCGGTGCTCTTAACCTCTGAGCCCTCTCTCCAGCCCCCATGTTGCTTCTTAAAGCAAGTTAGGAGTCATTGCCTCTTCTCTGGAGGAGTTTGCTGCATTATTTCTCCCTCAAGTATTTGGTAGAATTTCTTGAAGTCTTCAGATCTGGAGTTTTCAGGTAAGGTGTTTATTTGATTATTTATTTGTTTTGGTATTCAGAACAGTCTTTCTGTATAACTCAAGTGGGCTTCTAGCCTGTTACCCTCCTGCTTCAGCCTGGGAAAACCACTCGTACATTATGCCTAGCTCATAGTGAAGTGTTTAATAAGTAACTTATTCAGTAGACAAAAAAACTTTAATTGTTGTCTATATCAGATATATTTTGGCTGTTTACATGGTTACCTTGTTGCATTTTGAATATTTTTAATTGCCCTGTATACTTATTGTGGTGGTTTGAATGATAATTGCCCTCAGAGGACCTTATGCCTGAAGACTTTGAATGTTTAGTTCCCAGTTGGTGGAACTATTTGAGAAGGATTAGGAGGCGTGGCTTTGTTGGAGGAGGTGTGCCACTGGGGGTGAGCCTTACAGTTTCAAAAGCCCACATCATTCTCAGTGTGCTCTCTAGTCGCTTCGATTTCAAGATGTGAGCTCTCAGCACTACTCCAGTGCCATGCCTGCCTGCCTGCCTGCTGCAGATAGTCATAGACTCACCCTCCAGAACTGTGAGCCCCAAATAAACTCTTCTATCAGTTGCCTTGGTCGTGGTGCTTTATCACAATAATAGAAAAATAACAAGACACTTACGTTTTAGATGTGCCTCTTACAAGAAGTATATATTTTAAAAATCCATTCTGATAATTCAGATGAAACACTGATTCATTTAAAGACATTTGTGTTGGGAGCGATGCCCTTGAAGCCCTCCATTGTTGATGTTAGAATTAAGTATGACTAAGTTCATGGAAAATCCCCAGCCAGCTGCAGAAGACTAGTACAAATCTAGTGGTCAAGAAAAATAATAATATGATAAAGTCCTCTTGCTGACTTAATAATATGACAAACCTGTGACCTTTCTGACATCCTGTCAACATCAGCCTACTCCCTGACCACACGAATACTGTGTCCTTGGCCTGTGTAAATGTTTCACACTTCTCCCCTCCCTCTGTTACCCATGTTATGATATAAATTCAGCCTTGGGAAAAAATAAAATTGTCGCCTTGATCAGACTCTTATCTTGGCGTCCTTCTTTGTGTCCCTTGTCCCCCATTCTCTTCCAGGTACCCCAACACCCCACTCGTTACACATTTGAGGCTGAATTTTGCTTACTGTTTACTGTTTGTACTACCTATTCTATGATCTTTTTTCTCTCTTTTCCTGCTTTATTTTATATTGAATATCCTTATTATTAAATTTTCCTCTCTTTTATAATGGTCTATAAGTTACAGTCTATTTTACTATCCTTATACTGCTGACCCTACAGCATGCACCCTTGACTCATTAATTTCTAACATTAATTGGTACTTTCACTTTTTCTTAAACAATGGGAGTACTGTGAATCACTTTAATTTCAACTCACAGGCCACTATAATTACATATTTTCAGCCTATACATTTTTTAAGTTTCACAAGACATAATTACTTTTGCTTTTTAAAACTGTCAATATTTACTTAACTTTACCTACACGCTAAATCTTTGATCGTGCTTCCTTTGTTCCTGCACTTCCAATATTCTATCTGAAATCATCTCTGCCCTCCCTGAAGAACGCCTCTTGATGCTTCCTCTGTTATGAATTTCCCTGGTGACAAATTCTTAACTACATTTTCATTAAAGGTGCTTTAATATCCTTCCTCTTGAAATTTTCTAAATTATCAGGTATTTTATTTCAGCACTTTAAATCGGCGTTCCGTTATCATCTGTCCTCCATGGTTATGCGTGGATAAACGAGCTGTCAGTCTCATCATTACCTGTCTTGTAAGCAATGGGAACCTTTTCCCCAGCCAACCAACCGTCCATGTGGGACTTGATACTGTCCTCTATTCTCAGAAGTTATTTTCATACGCTTAGTGTACTGCACTGCTCAGAATTGCTATGGTTCCTCAGATCTGTACAATAATGCTTCTCATCATTGAGGAGACAGCCACAGCCCTCTTCTCTTTTCAAATACTGCTTTGCTACCATCTCTCTCTTCTCTACTTATATTCCAAGTTCCCACGAATTCTATCATTAGTCTCACTCTCTCTTCCACGATCTCTGGGTGTTTTCCCCCAGGATGCTGATACTGTGCTTGGTCATGTCTGAACCGCTTACTCACATCATCAGACATATTATTTTGTGCTGTTATATCTTTAAGCTCTAGAGTTTCCGTCTCTTTGTTTCTAGTCTCTAACAACGTTCTGTCTTAATTGTTTCTTCCTGTTCTCTCCACTCCATAAATAAAAGCATTACATAAGCACCATTGTTCTCCAGAAAGCCCTCCCTTCCTATAGCAGTCTAGCTGTGGCTTAAATCAATATGGCTTTTTGTGGAAGGGGAGATTAAAGGACTGGGTGTGCTCTGCTGTTCCACATCCAAGTTTTCCCCCAATGAACTAATTTATATTTCCTCTATGTGACCAGTCCCCATAGGGGAAAAGTATGTCCATCTCTGAGTGGAGTTGTATGTTTGCTACTGCTATTTTTTCACCTTTTATTGACAGTTTTATAGGTTTATGTATTGTACTCATTCCTGCCTGTTACCTGCCCTTAGCCCCTTACCCTTCCTACTGGCAGTCTTCTCAGTGAATCCCCCTCCCACATCCATGTCTTCTTTTTGTCTGTGGATTTACCTGTCCAAGCATGAGTGGAAGTTATTCAATGGAGCGGGGGCAATGTATCTGTGGACTCACTACTGAAGAAAATAACATCTGTTCCCCAACTAGCATGAATTGCCCATAGTCTCTTTGGGAGGGGTGGGGTCGCATGGATCCTCCCCTCATCCATGATAAAATATTGATGGGCCCAGTCTTGTTCAAGTCTTGTGGAGATCACCGCAGCCTCAGTGAGTTTGTGAGTGCAAGGCTATGTCATGTCTAGGGTGTCTCTAATGTTGTCTATCTCTTCATCCTCAGCTCTTACATTTTTTCTGCCCTCTTCTACAACGTTGTCTGAGCTTTCTGTGTGTATTATAGCTGTCTCAGCCGAATCAGAGAACCCCACCCGTCACCTACTCTAGGCGTTTTGTCCAGTTGTAGGCTTCACCTCCAGCTACAAGAAGCTTCTCTGATGGAGTCTTATCTCAGCATTAGTCTATGGGTATAAATGCGAGTATTTAGAAGGCAGATTAAATGTACTACCGTTTAGCAGAATGATAGCTGTGGGTTCATCTCTAGGGTCTATGACTTTCCAAGCCAAAGGCTCTTGACCAGGCTTACAGAACCAAGCACGAGTTCCCTCCATGAAGCAGGCCCCAAGTCCTATTGGAAAGCAGTTGGTTATGTCCATAACAGTCATTCCACTATTGCACTGGAGAATACGTCTATTATTGTGTCTCACAAGGCACACAGCCAAGTAAAACTGTTAATGGCTCTTCTCCTTTAGTAACCTACTTAGAATCTTCTAGGACCATGTAGCCTAGCTGTTACGGAAGAAGCTTTCAACTCAGCTCCAGCTTGCTCTATGACCAGTAACCAAAGTGTGGGATAGTTTTGGCAATGGAGGTATGACCATCAAGATCTAGTGGTCGCCCAAAAGCAGTGGCAATATCCTATATTGGGTCATTTTGGGGGGGGGGGTTCCCTTACTCAACAATCCATAGGAAAATATTTCACACCTGATACAGAGATTTTGTTTAATAATCCAAGGCTTCTAGGAGGGGCATTATCCATTTTTGGAAGGCATATCCATTCAAATTCCTTTTTATTGTATTTTTAATAAGATTGTGAAACAGTAGGCTTCTTCATATACCCTGAGTTTCAGTTGCCCTCCTCTCCCCTGTCCTCTCAGTTCCCTCCCTGTCTTGACCTTTCTAACTTAGTATTTCTCTTCCATCGTTATGGCCGATGTGTGCTACCACAGCGACCTCTCCCCCTATTGGCCTTCTGTCATTCTGGACTTTATGCTGGGTATATTCTTGTATCTCACTGTTGTAATGACATTTTGTTTTTGTGGGTGATAACTTGAATCAGATGAATTTCACTAAAGGTGCAAAAAAAAAATGTATTACACTCCAAAATGATCAGGTCGGGTATATAAAGAACAGGTCGCAGACCTGTCCAGGTTTTGGTCGCTCTTCCTGGTGACCTTCTGTCCCTTTCTTTCTTCACTTCACCTTAGCTCACACAGAAACCAGTACTTTATTTAAAATGAAGTTAGGAATCATGAGGACTAGGGAGATGACTTGAGTGGGTAAAAGAAAGAAGACCTTAGTTCAGATCTTCAGAACCAACATGAAAGCTGGTGTAGTCATGAATATCTGGTATAGTATCAGAGAGACAGAAAGATTGATGGGGCCTGCTGTCCAGTCAGCCTAGCCACAACGCAGGGAGCTCAGTGAGACACTCACTGTGTGTCTGCTTTAAAAGAATAAGACATAGGAGGATGCCTGGCATCCTAGTCTGTCCTCCGTGTGCATATCCATGAGGACATGCACCTGCACATACATGTGTACACACACATACGGCATTCAAACACAGAAAAAAACCCCAAAGAATTGTATATGGAAAGAGCATGATGGTAATATTTCTCAGTTCAGGGGCCAGAGAGACAGCTCAGCAGTTAAGAGCACTGGATGCTCTTCTAGAGAACCCAGGTTCAATTCCCAGCACCCATATGGTCACTCACAACTGTCCACAACTCTGGCTCTAGTATCTGAAATTCTCTTCTGGCTTCTGTGGGCATCAGGTATGAACATGGTATATAGACATACATGCAAGGAAAATGTCCATGTACGTAAAATAATATGCTATTATTTAATAATTAATTATTTAATAATAATCTGTTCGGATTACTGTTCTTTCTGTGGAGACCAGCTCCTTTGGCAGCCTGCAGGGTCTGGATGTTGTTGTCTCAGATAGCATTTGTCATCCTGCATCCAAACTCTGAGCTCCTCCCCAGCACTGTGAACTTGCTGTGAGTAGACATCACGTCTACTGGCAATTGTTGTCTATAGTTTGTGTGTGTGTGTGTGTGTGTGTGTGTGTGTGTGTGTGTGTGTGTATACTGCACACTTGACTGTGAGTAAACATGTCATTTGGCAATTGTTGTCTATAGTTGTGTGTGTGTGTGTGTGTGTGTGTGTGTGTGTGTGTGTGTGTTACCGTGTCCATGTAGAAGACAGATGACAACTTGCAAATGTAGATTCTTTTACTCTAGGGACTTAACCCAGGTCAGGTCACCGTGTTTGGTAGCAAGCACCTTTTACGTATTGAGTCATCTCATTGGCCCCTTGCAATATTCCTTCAATGTTCTTTTATAAATCTTCCTAAATATTCAACTTTATTTTGAGAAGAACCGATTTCTTTTACTCTTGGGCCCACATTTCATCAGCTTAAATAAAATTTACTTTATTTTATTCTAACAGTACAAATACAACCAGTACATAAAAAGCTCAGGGACCAACTCAAATGACCCTACCTAAAACACAGCCTAGGGACCGGACAGGTGGCTCAGAGGTTAAGATGCAAAGGACCTGAGTTTTGACTTCAAGCACTTTAACCACTCCAACTCCACTTCCAGGGGATCTGACACTTTCTTCTGGCCTCTGTGTGCACTGCACTCATGTCCACAAACCCATGTGCTTTTAAAAGACAAAAACTAGAAATAAGTCTTTAAAACAAACACAACCTCAAATATTTGGTGTTCCTGAAGGAGCAGTCTGCTCCACAGAGTGATTGGTTTGCTGGGGGCATCAGCCTTTTATGCAGGGAAAATGGAAAGCTCTGGGGACTCCCATTGGTCTAGTTACAGTGTCTTAGAAGGGTTTCTCTTAGGCTGGAGAGATGGCTCAGTGGTTAGGAGCACTGACTGCTCTTCCAGAGGTCCTGAGTTCAAATTCCAGCAACCACATGGTTGCTTACAACCATCTGTAATAAGATCTGATGTCCTCTTCTGGTGTGTCTGAAGACAGCTACTTATATATATAATAAATAAATAAATAAATCTTTTAAAAAGGGTGGGGCTTCTCTTTTTATTGCTAATTTGCATTCATTTGGTGTTAACCCTCTTCAGTCTATGTTCCATGCATAACTTTAAGACTTGAGTAACCCACAGTGGCTTCCAGCTGACTTCATAGAGGTGGAGAGCCATTCATTTCAACATGTCTTTATTACGCCAAATTATGTACTACTACTATTTTAAGCATTGTTTGATCGTGGGATTGTTGTACAATGCAAATCTTCTAAAAGTTCTTAAAATTTCACTTAGAATTAACCAATTTTGGCTGAACTTCAGATTTGTAGAAGAAATATAAATTAGCTATGTGGCAGTTCCAACTTCTCAAACTTAGACTGTGTCTGGATGAAGCTACCAGAGGTTGCCTACGCCTTCATCAATACAAGAATGCCACTAGACACAACAACATCCTAGCCGAGCTCGAGAACAGTCTCTTGCTCCATCTGTACAATAGTATAGGAATAAAATGTGTGATATAAAGATTTACATATTCTTGATGCTTTAAAATGAGCATTTTATCTGTAAAATATCTTAAAATACATGGTAGCAAGTTACTTAAAATAATCAGTCTGGACGCTGACTTCTTATTCCTTTTCATGTAAAAAGACATTTGCTAGCATGACTTGTCTGGCCTAACTTCTCACTCTTCCCTAGTTTACTGTGTTCCCTGTGCTATGGCTTAGATGAGAAAGGCCTGCAGTTCTCTGCAACTGGATGCATACATCTGTCTGATTCTAGAACTAGGTTTTGGAAAGCACATTATCTTCTTAGACACCCATGCCATCCTATCTGTTCTCACCCTTGTCAGTGAACAAAGGCGACACTCATATCTTTATCTGCCAATCCTTGGGTTCACCTATCAATTGTTTGAAAACTTAGAGAAAACGAGCCCTGTGTGGTAATTCTTCTTGCCAAGTCCCAGTGAAGATAGCAATAGGACACTCTCTGTTAGGAAGAACAACAATGATACCTAATCCTCATGCTAATGAGCATGCCTCACACACTGAAGTGTTAAGGTGACCAAGAGAAACCCAACGATCAGATATCAGCAATACCCCATGGCTTCCTCTAGACACCCACATAACTGCAACATGCATAAGCTTTAAAAACATAATTCTTAAGAATTCTGTCATAATTCTTCAGAAGCAACACATTAATTTTAATAGTGCATTATCTAGGATCAATGATGAATAATGTATGTACTGAAAATATAGCTATTAGGTTGCAAAGACTAGGCTTGACAATTTGAATTTGATGATGTGGGTGGAGGTAAAATTTGGTATTCTTAAGAAAATGCCTTGGGTCATTTTATCCTCAGGACTATATGGTCATGTGATAACACAAGCTCAGAGATCCGGAATTTACTTCTCTGGGCACTCACCAAGTGTTTGGATTTCAGTGACAATAATAAATTATACTCATGTATTACTTAGCGGTTTTCAAAATACATTTATATATAAAATCTCCCTATCTATAAACTCACTTTCCTGGCAGGTTGTGCATGAACCTGGCACAAGCTAAAGCCATTTGAGGGAGGGAACCTCAGGCCAGCAAGCCTATAGGATGTTTTCTTAACCAGTGATTGACGTGGGAGGGGCCAGATCTTTGTAGGTGGGAACATTCCTGGGCTGTGGTCCTGGACACTGAAAGAAAGTAGATTGAGCAAGCCACAGGGAGCAAGCCAGTGAGCAGCACTCCTCCACGGCCTCTGCATCAACTCCCGCCTCCAGGTTCCTGCTCTCTTTGAGTTCTGTCCTGACTTCATTTGGTGATGAACAGCAAGTATAAGCTAAACAAACCCTTTCTTCTCCCAATTGCTTTTGGTCATTGTGTTTCATCACCACCATAGAAATCCTAACTAAGATATCCACCATTAATTTTCTTCAACAAAATTTACCATGTTGCATGTAGCTTTTGCTACCCCACCTTAACTCCAGGAATGGATGGAGCTACCAAACCCCACTCAGAGAATATTGGATCAGCAGACAAAAAACACAGACACACACATTGCTCAATTTCAATTGTGCCTTTTTTGGCACAATTGTTGGCACTCCTTATCTCGCCCCTGAGAAGCGTGTCCTTATGAATACTAGACTCAGGTCTAGTCCACGAGGGTTCAGCAGAAAATGAAGGGCCAGCTGCCCTGTTGCTTAACTTTAAGAAGATTAGTGCTAAGAAGACAATTAAATATAGTGCATAGGATAGGAGAAAGTAGCTATGAATTAGAGCACTGTGCTATACATGAGACCAAGGAAGACTAAAGAGATATCTGAACAGAGCCGCGAAAGAACAGAGGGATTGAATATGAAGTACAGAGCAAAGACAACCAAGATACAGAAAAGGGACCACACTCACCATAGGCAACAAAGGGCAGAGTTGGGAGTTAGTTAGAGCAGAACAGAAAATCTAAGACTAAGCAGAGTTATAGATGGGATGCAACACAGCAGAGCCTGTAGGAGTCTTGATGTTATTATGTGTGAGAAGTAAGCCTGACCACCGCCCCTGGCATCTTCCAGTGAGTCAAAGATAAACAGCTACTCATGCTGGTATAGCTGGGGGCTCAGTCACCATTAAACATCTTACCCCAATACTGAACATCTGTACTGTTGGCATATAAAACAGGCTTATGTACATGAATATACTTTTAATTGCACAACTAAAGACATTCTTACTGTAAGTAATTTAACAACTAGACAGACTTTTATTAATTGCCACCACTTTAACCTCTGTCCTGTAACATGGATAGCTCAATTAATAAATGACACTTTGCAAATTTGAAACAGCGAACTTAAAAACAAAGCCTGGAAAAATAAATCATATAAATTTCCCTTTTGAGTTCTAATAAAAACTTCCAAAGTGCAAACTCATGGGAACAGAAAGAGGAATGGTGTAGTTCCTTCCTTTCTGACTGCAAACCCACCCTTGCAGTCCAGTATGACTCCACCTGTAATAAAATGAAGACAATTTCTTTGGAAGGGAGCTCATTAAGACAAAAGATGTTTATAAGGGGCTGAAACAAACATTCCAGGAAGTAAACAACTCAAAGTCTTCAGGAAGTCCCTGAAACTGATTAGATTCACTAGGCTTTTCCTTCCCTAAGCATATATAAACAGTAAGAACTGCTGAGAGATACACTCAGACAAGCTGAGCTGTCTAAAAGAGATAGAGACTAGCCAACCTGCCTGAAAAAGTCATTTCTACCTGTTGAGCTGCCTATAATTTCCAGTTTTCATGAGCTTTCACCCATTCTGGAGTGGACTTTTGGAGATGTTGCTGTCTGAATCATTTCTGCTCCGGAAGACCCTTTACCCAAGTTCCTGGAACAAAAATACAACAGGTCACCCAAGTTGGATTTTGGTGTCATTTCTTTTTGTCTTGCTGTCACTTCCCTGTCTGGGGTGAGTAGACATTTGTTCATGTGCTCCTGGGAACAATGTCACACAACAGCCAAAGGCACCAGATGTGGTACACGAGCGGCAATTTTTTTTTCACTTTTGAGATCAAATGGGACAATGTATAGGTCTGAGAAGGGAGGTACAGAACATAAGGTCAGAATATAAAAATGGATGTAAGATTTTACAAGGAAAACTGAGTTTCCCAGGAGGACCAGGCTGCAGACTGTTAGAAGCGGTTCAGGTAAAAGGAATAACGGGCTCTGAAGAGAGAAACTGTGAAATACAAAATGAACCTGGTGTGCTGTGGGCGCCTCCACAAATAGTCTGCATTTGTCTTGAAAGTTGTAGCTCCAGGATAGACATGTTAGCATTGTGCAAATGCATGCAGATGCTATTCCAAGCTGCAAGCAGACTGGAAAGTCCCGATCACCCTGACTTTCCCAAGGCTTTATGGGGGGCTCTTTTGTAACAGTCTAGGACGCCCGATTCATTGGACTTCTAAGATCTATCTTGCCATAGAAAACATTCTGATGGTGCTCAGTTGGGAAAGTGCTTGCCATACAACCATGAGGACCTGAGTCTGACCTCCCCACACTAGGAATGGATGTGCACCTGTGAGCACAGTGCTGGGAACGCAGAGACAACAGGACGCTAGGACTTGCTGACAAGCTATTTGGGTAGAGATCAGTGAGCTCCGAGGCTCATTGAGAGACCTTGCTTCCCTCAAATAAGATGGAGAACAGGTAAGCACTGTGACAGGATGTACTGAGGAACACATACACTAGACATTGTCCTCTGGCCTCCACACCCATGCCCACACTGACACCCACACTCACACCCAGAACCACTTTTTAACTGACACACATAGACACACATTTACTTTTAACTATATAAGCAAATAAAGAGCATCTTATTGTAAAACTGTATAATCTAGAGCTGTGGTTGTAGGCCAGGGCCAGAGCACAAGGCCCTGAGTACACACACACACACACACACACACACACACACACACACACACACACACTAACATAGACAAAAAGTCTCTTTTAATTACCACTACCCCATCTCTGCTTCATTACTAGAGATGAATTTCTCAGCTGTTCAATCAAATGCCTTAAAAAAAACTATAATTAAAACTCTCTAAAAGCATCAATTATGAAGTTTAATTCATCTAAAATACATAAGGCCAGACGAGTAAGTGACCTGTTTCAAAGTATTAAGTTTCAAAATAGTGGTTTGCTTATTTCCCCCCTAGCCAAAATACTGTAGGTATAGTTCAGGCTGGCCTGTAACTCAAAATTGTCCTACCTCAGTCTCCCAAGTCCTGAATTTACAGGTGTGGGCACTCTGACTCAGTTGTAGTCTCCGTTTAGTATGAGTAGGATATATTTAGTTTACAGAGGTAGTGACCTACACTGAATTTTAAAACTATGTGACTCATGTATGCATCCAGAGTTAAAAAGAGTGTTGTTTAGCGTTAGAAATCAATACATAAAATACTCAAGGGGTTTTTGTCCAAAGGCTGGCCACCGGCTCTGTACATGACTCATCTAATTTACTGCAAAGAAATACCTGGGTCTTCTGGTGAAAAGGGAAAAGTCTTGCCCGTTGTCTTACTTGGGGTTTTACTGCTGTGAAGAGACACCATGACCAAGGCAACTCGTAGAAAGGAGAACATTTCATTGGGGCTGGCTTACAGTTTCAGGGATTCAGTCCTTTACCATCATGGCACAGTGACAAGCATGGTATAATCTAGGCAGACATGGTGCTAAAGGATCTGAGAGCTCTACATTCTGATCCGAAGGCAACCAAGGAGAGACTGGATTTGTTTCACTCTGGGCACAGCTTAAGCATTTAAGACCTCAAAGCCCACTTCCACACACTTCCTCTAATGAGGCCACACCTACTTCAACAAGGCCACACCTAATACCGCCACGCCTTATGGCCAAGCATTCAAACACATTAAATCTGGGGGGCGACATACCTACTCAAACCCACCACATCCATCCCTGGGCACAGTGGAACACATCTGTAATCTCGGTATTCAGGAGGAGTCTGAGTTTGTGGCCAGCCCGAACGACGCAGTGGACATATGGCAATTCTGTCTCAAAATACAAGGGCAGCAGATAGAGTTCAGTGGTGGGGAATATTTTTAGCATGCACAGGAGCCTGGATTTAATCTCTAGTACTACCAAACAAACAAAAACCTTCATTCATCAACCTTTTCACTATTACTGAAAACTAAAAGATCGAGAAGATACCAGCTGCAGAGCCGGGTTGTGGAAGTAATCCTGGTTGCTCTGAAAGCCAAAGTCAGAGCAGTGCAAAATCAGGGCCAACCTAGACAACTTCTGAGACCTATTTCCCAACGAAATAAAAACAGGAGGGGGTGTAGGGAGGGAAGAAATTATCTAAATACAGTATTCATATATGAAATTACGGAAAAAAATAAGACTGAGATGTAGTTTGCTGGTAGTTCATTTGCCTAGCAGACACAAAGGCTTAAGTTTGACCCCCGCAATGGAGAAACCAATCATCAAAACAACATCACAAAGCACGGGGTTGGTTCATAGCTCGGTAATCTCTCCTGCCGCAAGTGTGGACAAGTCAGTTATGTGTGGTCTTGGGAGCGAGCGTTCCCCAACAGTGCACTCCTGGCACTGGAGAGGACTACCCTTTGCTGTAGGAAGCTGTTCTGTGTGCTTGGATGTATTAGTATCAGCCGGTCCCAGTCTACTAGATGCCAGTAGGACCCCAAGTCCAACGGCAACATCAGAAATATCTGAGAAGCCCTGCTATAGACCTAAGAATGAGAAAGGGAAAACAAGCAGGTGAAGAAGGAAACACAAAACAATGGGAAATAAGAGTGTCTGAGGAGTTAAATGCAGGCTGAACCATTCAGCCACAGAATTCTTCAACAACTGCTCAGAGCCTTGGCTCCGAGCAGAAACTGCTCCCAAGGCCTGCTGGGAAATGCCTAGTGGTGGTTACTAAGAGACAGAGCGCTTCCTCCGAGTAGTGTGTGTCAGGTTGGGAGCCTTTTATGAGCCAAGAAAGACTTTTTTTTTTCTGAGCTGGGGACCGAACCCAGGGCCTTGCGCATGCTAGGCAAGCGCTCTACCGCTGAGCTAAATCCCCAACCCCCAGGAAAGACTTTTTGACTGCTCTACTTCTTTAAGCCTACAATTTGTGACTGAAGTATTAAAGATAATTTGTCCAAAAACCAGGAGAAATCTGGTGGGCTTTCCGTGGTGGCCCTCTAGCAATTTGGCTTGCTAAATTTGCAACAAAGAACCCCCACACAGTGGCCTTGAAAACACTACTATAAAACAAAACAAAAGACAAAATGAAACAAAACCTGGTTTGGCTATCGCAGGCTCTGCAGGTTAAACTCGGTTGTCAAATTTGATTGGACCTGGAGCTATCAAAGAGACATTCCTTTAGGGCAGTCAGCGGGACTATTTCCTGGTAGGAAGACCCTCCCTCAGAGTTAGTAGCAGTAGCCCATATTCAAAGAGATCTAAGCAGAACAGACCCCCGCCCCCTTTGTCGGCCTCCTCTCTTGCTACTATGATTGTCATCACAACCCCCTCCCTCAGTGAAATGAAGGCAGGACTCCTTGGTTACTGAGGACTTACCCAGGATATGCCAGGCCTCCAGCACCAGAATAAGACAGCTGAGGCATCCAGCCTCGTGCACCGAAGCCACTCCATTCCTCTCCAGCGCATAGCTAGCCGTTCTTGGATTACCCAGCCTGTGTCAGGTAAGCCATTCTAACAAACCTCTCTCGGATGTGGAGAACTGGAACCTGGGGGATTTCTCTCTGAAGAACACAGTCTCTTGTCCACTAAACTTCAGTCATTCTCTTCAGTGCTCCCAGCGGTTTCCTAGGTATTTTGCATTCTTACCATTTTAAAACAGTGATGGCCTTGGGTCAATCTCTGTCATTAAGCTTGTTGCAGGAGCACCTGAGTCTGGTGGAAACAGCAGCAGAGCTACCCAATGAGAAAGCAAGCCTCGGAAGGCCCAGCCGAGGGTCCCACCAGCAGACTGAAAGCCCGCCACGGGAGAAAAAGAAAGAACACAGGAGCCCTCTTGCTTAAAACATGGCAGACTGCAAAGCAGAAGTCTAACGAGTCTCTAAAATTCCAGAGGGAAAGAAGAAACAGACTAAATAACGTCCTGACTAGCTGTTGGCACACTAGGGAGTAACTTGAGCGTTTTTGTTTTGTTTTGTTTTGTTTTTTTTTTTATTTTTTTTCCTTTTTTTCGAGTTGGGAATTTAACAGGGCCTTGCACTTGCTAGGCAAGCGCTCTACCACTGAGCTAAATCCCAACCCCAACTTGAGCATTTTAAGCTGTACACCTGTTTCAACAATGTAACTGGGTTTTGTGAGCATCGGGTTGAGATAAGTGTGTTATCTCTACATTCCCCAAACCAGCTAGTGAGACACTAATCTTTGTATCTCTGTAGTTCTAAAAATTAAGTTGAATTTTCCAGAATATCTTTTCTTAAACAGCCACAAAAGAAACTTTTAAAAACCCAGTTTAGGGGTTGGGGATTTGGCTCAGTGGTAGAGCGCTTGCCTAGCAAGCACAAGGCCCTGGGTTTGGTCCCCAGCTCCATTAAAAAAAAAAAAAAAAACAGTTTAAAAAACAATCCACATTTCATCCAGTTTTTTTCAAAGCCTAACACAGAGTCACTGGGTATTACTTTCCCGCTGGCTTCCAGATAATTATGGGTATTTTCTTTATCCTACACTGAACTTAGAGCTAGTGGTCTAGCCAACTGCCAGGTGCAACGCCAGAGATAGACGGTCAAGGAGCTTTTCCTACACTCTGCACTCAGAAGGGAGTCAGAGTGGGAAAATGTGACCAAGACCTAGAACGCTGTGAAAACGGTCTTGACCTTGTGAATGGTTTCAGAGAGAACATCCTCAGCAGAGAAATGCAGTTCACTCTACCGAACGCCATGACACCTGACCAATACCTACCTTTCTTTCTTTCTTCCTTTCTTTCTTTCTTTCTTTTTTTTTTTTTTTTTTGAGCATTTTTTTTTTTTTTTTTTTTTTTTTAGAAAGGTTGCTGTGAGCTGAGCATGTTGACCTCTCCCTGCACTCCCAGTACTTAGGGAGGCTGAGACAGGAGGATCACAAGTTTGGGTTAACCTGGGCTACATAGCAAGATCTTGTTTTTAAAAAAACACAAAAATCCTTATAGATGAAACAATCTACACGTTTTGTTGTTGTTGTTTGTTTGTTTGTTTGTTTGTTTTAGAATGCCTTAGGAAATAAGAGTTTAAGATCAAAAGCAAAATTATTTTTCAGGCTCCTTAGACCTGTTCTCCAAGTTTCCTTTCTGGGTGGCATCCCTATCCGTGGCGTGAGGAGGAATCTCATGTTCTTCCCACTCCCTTGTCAACACTTCCTACCCTGTGAGCCCTGTCTTGATGGCTGGTTTTAGAAAATCAGTTTGCTGCTACTGAGCTCACTGCCTTAATGGTGAACTACAGTTTCCAGGAACCCAGTGCTTGGTAATTCCGTCCCAGTGTCTATTGAGGCCACTTTGTAGTATTATACCCATATTTACCCTGTGTCTTGTGAGGGGAACTCCCTTGTCCCTTTAGCTTCATGTACACCACACCACAGGCTAGACACAGCGTGGGGTGGTAAGAAATAGCACCTTCACGCCTCCAAGGCTCAGGATTGCATCTTGACTTCACTGCTTACAGCCGTGTGCAGTCTGAACGCGTCCCAAAACCTCAAGAAAATTAAATCAGCAACTGACCATACTGAGAGCGTTAAGGTAACCGGGTCCTGAGAACAGAGTCTTCATGAACCTTGAGAGAGAAGGGGGGTGGGGTGGGGGCATTCTGCTCTTTCCATCATTCGTGGACTCAGCAAGAAGGGAGACAGCTCTCACCATCCCCATAACCGTGGCCCTCTGCTCACCGGCTTCCCAGAACTGTGGACAATCCGGATCTGCTGACTATACATTATGCAGTCTGGAGTATTTTGTTACAGCGGGGCAAGCAGACTAAGACTCTGCAAAGGAAGGCTAACGTTTTGCCTTCCTCTCCTGGACTCGAAGGTTAAACAGGAATACACTTATTTCATAATAGCATGCCCCAGTCTCAGACTATCAGTGGTTGACTTACATAATCCAAGATGTGTAGGCAGTAAGCATTCAGTGTAAACCCTACTTCCTGTTTTGACTTTTTATCACTTCCTGCTTTGGGATTGCTGTCCTAACATATGATTTTTATTTAACATTAAATACCTTCTGTTTCCCTGGATACCATCTCATATGCCAAATGATTCTCAGAAATTTTAGCTAATGTGTTTTTTAAAACCTTCTTTGGATGGCTTATAGAATGTATTTAGTATCTTTTAACAATATATTTGTTTGTATGTATGTATGTATGTATGTATGTATGTATGTATGTATCGCTGTGAGTGTATGCCACATGTGTACAGGTGCCCATGGAGGCCAGAAGAGGGCATCAGCCCCTCTGGAGCTGGTATTACGGGCAGGTATGAACCATCTAACATGGGATCTGGGAATCTAGCATCCTTTGGAAGAGCAGCAAGGACTGAGCCACCTTCCCAGACTTCTAGTCATCACCTACTAGTAAAATTAGCTGGTAATTTTCAAAGATAAAAACAAATATAATACAGTATTGTCAAAAAGAACAAAATACAGTTGAGAAAGTCCCCTAAATGGTGATACCTGTCCCAGTCACCTCTTTAAATGCCACACACATGGACCCTGCCTCTGGACAATGCAGAGAATCGACACCACTTGAGTCCTGTTTGTACCCACCACAGATCATATATAAGACGGGCACTCGCCCGCACTGTGAGTTGAAGCACTGTTCTCCCGGAAGGGACAGGCCTGGAATCTAGACCACACAGATTAGAAGGGATTCACTTTCTGACAATACCAGATAGCCAAGGGATTTCAGTAGAGTGCTGAACCCCGAAGGCAGACACTGTCATGTATAAGAGAGTGTGTGGAGCGCCCCCATACCTCCTCCTGGTAGTTTTAACTTTGAGATGGAAAGGCATGCCTGAACAAACTGGATAAATGTCAGAACCTGCTGGTCCGTGATGGGGAAGAGACTCCAGACGGTTGTATTTATTTACTGCTGAACGTGTTTTTCAACATAAATTTGAGATGTATTAACTAGCTTGTTCCATTGTTTCAATGAAAATGTGAAGCAAACTCAAGAAGGTTGCATGTTAAATGACCCAAGGGAAGGTCATGAGTCTGAAGGACGTTTCCCCAGAGACCATGCTGCTCCTGTCTGCTGCTCCAGGAGACACTCAAGTCCTTCCTGAGGGTCTGGCAACTGGCCTCTGTCCCCACTCAGAGATTCCCTCATACATGGAGACCAAAGGCTGATTTTTGCATGTCTTCTCCAATCACTTCCCCACAAAGGCTATGGCATTTTTCAGTGCTAGTCAGGCACTAATCTCCTTTCTGTCTCAATGGCTTTGCTAGTCTGGATATTTTGTATTAATGGAATCTCAAAATATATGACCCTCCATGCCTGGATCTTTCACGTAGCCTGCGGTTTCCAAATTCATCCATTCTGTAGCATAGCGAAATGCTCGGTTGCGTTTTGTGATGAAATAGCATTCTCCTGTATGGGTCACGTCATCTTCATCTGTTGTCAACGAGTCGTCACTCTCACCGATAATTATTACTTCAGTTATTGCCATCTTAGAAGGTGTGTTGTCATAGCTTGTGGCTGTAATCTACATTTTTCCGATGGTTAACCACAGTGAGCATTTGTGTTCATTGGACTTTGTATATTCTCTTTGCAAATCTATCAATTCTTTTATGGTTGAATTACAGTGAATCTCGAGTCCTGATCTGAGGTCTGGCATGAGGAGCTGTCCCCACTCATTTAAAAGCTTGTTTTCTCCCCTTCTCAGGAGTCTCTGCTCGGCCAGATCATCCTCAGATCATCCTGGGTTTATTATTAGTAAGTTAGCTTCTGGTACAACTCATGGCCCCAGCTGATGATCACCCTCATCCGGGGCCAATAACTTAGGTGTGGCAATATCAAGTCTGTTAGGTGGCTATCATGTGCCCAAAACCCAGGTTTCTGAGTTGTGATTCTGGGCAGTTTAATGGCAAAAGTCGATCTAAGGAAACCTAGGGGATTGACGAATAGAAGCCAGCAGGCGGAGCCAGAATTGTGAGCTGGAACAAAAAGGAGTAGAAGAATCGAAGAAACAGTTGCCCTTTCACAGTAGTCTCTACTAAGAGAGGCTGCTGATCCTGGTAAGTTATTCAAATAAGACCCCTTTCCCTCAGTGTTATCTGCCTTGGTCCCCTAGCTGTGACCTCATCCCTCTGCCAGTCTATCAGCCAATCAATTTAACTGTGCATTTGGTTGCCAGGCAGATTTCATTTCTATCTCATCATCACTATCTCTCATCGCTCTCTCTCTGAACATGTTACTTTTCCCACTCTTTTAACATTAGATGTTTTTGAGGGGTCTGGGACTCCTGAGGATAAGGGTTAGGAGGAGGTTGTTTGCAGCTTCCTGAAAGGTACCCCATGTGCACCTGTCAGCCAGAAAGATGGGGTACAATTGCATGGCCACAAATAGGCCCACTCACTGCTGAGCCCCCTTCTTTCCCTTCCTAGGGCCCTTGCTCCCAGGACCATACCCTAGGCGACATATACCTGTTATCCCGGCTCTTGGGGAGCTGGGCTAGCAGAATTGCTGTCGAGGCTAACTTGGGCTACATGAGTTCTAGGCCAGTCTAAGCTTAAATATGAGACTATCTCAAACAAATAAAAGTATGTGGGGAGCGGATCTGAGAGAAGTCAGGGGAGGGATGGAGTAAATATGATAAATATACATTATATGCATATTTGAAATTCTCAAAGAAATTAATAAAAAATACTTTTAAAAACTCAAAAGAAAAAGAAAAGCTAGATTGAAAAACTTAAAAATTTACCACCTTACACTTACTTCACATTAAAGAAAGTATGAGAATTTTGTGGCTATTACGGTAAATGCCTACGATGTGTATCATGTGACCCTATATGGCACGCAGAGAAGTGTTTGGTGTCACCAGCTCTGACCTTCTGAAACCCAAGTGTGCTGGGTTGCCCAATGTCTATTTTTAAACACTAGGTTGACTCTCTCCAGTACACACTAAGAAACTTAATATAGCAAGGGTGCTGGTCAGAGTTGGCAACCACTTTCCGGGCGCTTAATGCTTTTGCTTAGAAAAGGGTAAATTAAAAGAATCACTTATTCGGGATAGAGAGGGGGTTCGGCAGTCGAGAACACATGCCGTTCTTACAGAGGACATGAGTTTGGTTCCTAGCACCCATGTCGGATGGCTTACCTGTAACTCCAGGGGAACCAGACACCCTCTTCTGGCCTCTGCAGGTACCCAGATACATGTATGCATAACCACAAACAGACAAGTACATATACACATAAATTTTAAAAATTTATAGAAAATAAATCTTAAAAATAATAAAATTATGCTCCAATAGAAAGGAGTTGGAAAATGGAGAACAGGTATCAGTTTAATAGGAATTATATGGAGTGCATGCCTTTATATGCATAGCATGTTACATGTTATAAATATTTATATGTGATTTGAAGACAGAGTTCGAGCCCTGTCATAGGACATGCTAGCATCCTTGCTTATGTCCTGCAAGCTTTCTGAAATTATGTAAATTACTCAATATTTTTACCTCCCACTTTCTCTCTCACAAAGTTAGGTGAAAGCAATGCCAGTATCCTTGAGGTGTTATCGTCTTTAAAACCACTGCAGACAGCGAGGGACAGAGTTTGGAATGAGCTATGTGCTCTCTGAGCAAGTGCTGATTTCCCTTCCCTCCCCTTGCCTGGGCCTCTGTCACTGCTCCCAAACCTAAGAGGGTCAGGGGGATGACATCAGAGCGTCCCTCTAGGGCCAGTCTGTATTGGCAGTCAGGCTGTCCTGCCAAGTACATGACAAAACAGGGCTGCTTTTGCTGGACGGAGAGAGAAAGGTTGGCAGCAGGGACGCTGGGACTGAAAGAAAACCACTAGGAGTCCAAACCAGACCCTACCTCATCTCCATGGGACTCACCTCACCGTGCAGGGAGTTCAGTGACAGACATCTATCTGCCCACTCCATAGTCTAAGTAGATGTATTAGAAACTTTACTGAATGAGAGATACAGATGGAACAGTACAGGACGATGGGTGATTTTTAGCATGTGCGTTTTCCTGAAGAAAAGCGCATACAGACGAAGCGTGGGAGGTCCGTAGGGGAGTGGGCTTTGACAGTGAAGTTGGTAGGTAGAGCAGCGGAGATTAACCTTCCCACATAGGCTGCACTTTACCAGATCAGGCTGTAGGATTTGTGAACTGAAGACGTTCCAGAGAGAATTCTTCTCTGAAGGAAAAACGAAGGCTGGACCTATCCCTCCTCAGTCTAGGGGCAGCTTTGGGACAAGCCACAGAAGGCAGAGATGTTCCCCGCAGACAACGTAACTGAGCAATTCTTTAGTGCTTGTCACCGTCCCCTCCAAATTATTGCATTTCTAAAGTCACTGAGTACTGTCAATCTCTGGTTAAACAAGTCTACCTACCTGATCCTAGCTCAATACCCCATGACATTTGTTTACATTCACTTGCTCACCCACTCACTTATACACTCACTGACACAACCAGCAAATGTGCCCTCCTCTGGGCATCCTGAGTGGACGACATGAGACCATTTACAGCAGCACTTAGCAGTACTTTGCTAAAAAAAAAGTACTTAGCACTTTGCTTTTTGATTAATAAATACTCTTTGTGTAGTGAATCTGACATCATGTGGAAAGTAACTGCTTCCCCGGCCCCCGCCCCAGACTGCAAACTCCTCAATGCTGTCATTTTAATGTCCCTAATATCTGGCACAGGACCTGGCATAGCCTCTGAGCTTACAATCAATGAAGCACTTTTTCCATGGATTCCATGAAGCTAGCTAATACCTACACATTATCGGGTCTGCAGAGCCCCCACATGTCTGTAGTGAGGGGAAGGCCCCTGAGATGTGCTCTAAAATAAATGGACCAAGTTTCAAGACCCAGAGTAAGACAATGCAAACTATAAAATTTCCGTCCTCTGTTCCTTTGTATAAATTTAATGGCCACTTAAAATGTTAAATGAGTGCTAGGCAGTGGTAGTGCATGCCTTTAATCCTAGCATTCTGGAGGCAGAAGCAAGCTGATCCCTTGAGTTTGACACTAGCCTGGTCTACAGAGTTCTAGAACAGCCAGGGGTACACAGAGAAATCCCAACTCAAAAAGAAAGAAAGGAAGGAAGAAAGGAAGGAGGGAGGGAGGGAGAAAGAGGAGGAAGAGGAAGAGGAAGAGGAGGAGGAGGAGGAGGAGGAGGAGGAGGAGGAGGGAGGAGGAAGAAGAAGAAGAAGAAGAAGAAGAAGAAGAAGAAGAAGAAGAAGAAGAAGAAGAAGAAGAAGAAGAAGAAGAGAGAACAAAACAAAGAAACGAGAAACAAAGCTAAATTATCTATGTGGTTGACATGATATTTCTGTTGGCTAATGCTGGACTGACAAAAAGACTCTTTTTTATGTACAAATCACGGCCATTCTCTTGCATCTTGCAAGTTTGCTTGATGTAGAATGATCCAGTTCTGATATCTGAGTAGTGCTGTACTTTCCCTAAGCCCACGCTCAGAACAGTCAGGGAACGTAAGTTTGTTGTTGCTGCTCTCTCACTATGTCCTACACTTTAGTAGGTTTGCTGTTTTTACGGGGGAAAAAATAATTACAATTCTCTAACTATTCCTCACTGTTCAAGGTCTGGGCAAGGGCATGTGACAGTCATTCAGCCAACACTTCAGCAGCTCCTAGCTTTCTCCTCTCTCCTCCCTCAGACTCTGGCATCCTGCAGCCAGCCACCCCTCCCATCCCCAGCACTTTCCACTGACCTCAGAAAAGGGCTAGCTCAAATAACACACTTGTCAGAACACCTTGGTAAGCAGACCCGTGAAAGACAGCACTCACTTGACATGTGACCCAGAGTGCCCTGAACTGATAGCAACTGTCTCCTGGAGGGTTGCTTCCCTGTAGTGATGAGTTTCGCTGGAATGCCATTAGGACATTTAATGCTATCAGCCCAGATTGGCGTGTTGTACACCCACCCTGCCAGCGCTTCAGTGAAAGTGATTTGGAAGTTTTAGGAACTGCTGTAAAACCCTCCATGTTCCCATAGAGAAAATCAACCTTGACTCCATGGAGGTTACCATAAAACAGGAACAGCCAAGGTTTCTGATTAGTGGGAAAGGCCTCAGACAGAAACCAGAAAGAAAGAAAGAAAGAGAGAAAGAAAGAAAGAGAGAAAGAGAGAGAGAGAGAGAGAGAGAGAGAGAGAGAGAGAGAGAGAGAGAGAGAGAGACTGAGTATCTCTTGACAGACCTCTCTGCATTCGGGGCACGGTGGGTTTGAGACATTTACAACAGTACTTGTAAATGTGTTCTGAAAATTTACCCAAATGATAATGTTGAACCAACTGATGTTTAGCCTTTAAGGAAATGCTCCAATCACTACTTCTAAAAAATAATTTGTTTTGACTCCTGAATGGCTCGATAGACAGAACACAGCCTTTTAGTTTTATTAGGAATAAAATCTAAGCCCTGATCACAGCCTGTGAAGACATGTGTGTGTGCGGGAGCGGGGGTAGTAGGGCACGTGTGCAGGGAGAAACCAGAAGTCAGTATTGGATGCCCTCCTTCTATATTAAAGCAGAATATTCCACTTGATCCCAGAGCTCAAAGATTTGACTAACCTAGCCAGCTTGCCCCAGGGAATTCCCATCCTGAGTCCTGTGATTACAGACAGGCCATGTGTGTACAGACGGCCATGCTGGGGATCTCATCTTACTCCCTCACACCTTCATGACAAGTGCTATACCCGCTGGGCCTGCTCCCCACCCCAAATCTGCAGTCCAGGCTTCTTACCCTCACCCCTGTCAACCCTCCGCTGCTCACTTCACTCCAGTAGCCTGAGCTCCTTGTGCTCCCAAGCCAACCACACCTTCCCACCCCAGGGCCTTTACACCTGCTTTCCCACTTGCCAGAGACACAGTTCTTCAGCCTCTGCTGAAATGTCTCAGGAGGTGGCCCTCTGCTCTCTACTCACTGCATTCATTATCTGTCATCTTCCGGGTGTTCGGACGGGACAAACTAGTGAACACTTGTCTGGAATTGGTAGTCTAAGTTCTGGTTCCACTTTTAAAAACTGTCTCCTGACACTAGGCTTCTGAGTCTAGAAAATGGGTGGCTGCCAGCAGATGCTCGTCTGGTCTCTAAAGCCTGGATGAGGCCTGTCATTGGATGAGAAGAAAGGACGGGCGGGAGAAAAGTTTGAAGGAAGAGGAGGAGACAGGAACGGAGGAGAAGGGGAGAGAGGGAAGCTAGGGACAATATGGCTGGTGATGTTAAGATTCCAAGCTGTACCTTTACAGGTACAGCTTGTTATGAATGTTTTTAAGGGATGGATGTGTACTGGCTTTGTATGTTTAGGTGGGCAATTATATCTTATCAATTGGATCAAAGGTTATTGTGTTGTGTGTTCTTTCATGTGCAGATTTAAGTGTAAGGGAGTGTGGGGCAGCTGGTCTGGGCCGCCCGCTGAGTTGGGATGTGTGTTTCTGGCATGGTGTTAGTCTGCCTTGGGAACTAGATGGGTATAGAGATTGCTGCCAGGCTCAGAGAGAGGCTTTCAGCAGTGTGATATGGGATGGACCAGAGTGAGAGAGAGGCTTTGCTGACTGAGAATTAAGATATCCAGCAGATATCTTGGGGCACCACAGTACCGGATCTAGTGGGGTAAAAAAGACAGCATTTCAATTTTTATATTTTTACAACAGATGCTCTTGGATAAAATTTCCTTTTCATATGCATGAAGTACCAAGCCTTTGGGGACACTTTATTATGATCCCAAATCCCCTTCCAGGGGTGTAACTTCTCAAGCCCTTCCGGCTGGGATTTCCTCCACACTTTGAGGCGCTTCCTACAGAGCCTTCCTTTCAGTCCTTCTGACATAACTGTGGTTTTCTGTCACAGGGAGCGTGAGCTCCCTGAGGACAGGAGTAAATTCTTGATTACTTTGTCTGCAGCATGTGCCACAATCCCTGGCTCTCCACACATACCCACTGCATAAGCACGGATGAGCTCAACTGGAACAGAACCACTCCTCTGCCGAAAGCTGGTGCCGCCTCTTTCCCCTCACTAAGGAACGGCAGGCAGAAGCAGGGTTTTGCTTCTGGTAATGACCTACCCGAGAGCTGTTAAGAAACGAAAGTTTGCTGGGAGCGCTTTAGAGTCAGGTTGGCCCTCACAGTTTCTCAGGTTTATTTAATCCTTTTGACAGCCTAATAACTAGGAGCTAGCACTGCCCTGGGGCCAGCCGCATAGCCCACTGGTGGAGCATTTACCTAGCATGAGACAGCAAATAGCAGCCAGGAAAAGGACTGGCTCCATTAATGATGGGGGGATGAGCCTTCTGAACTCTAAAAGCATTTTTATCTTAGAAGGGATACTTTTTGCTGTTCATAAAGGTAGGAAATTCCACATATGAATTCACTAAAAAAAAAAAAAAAAAAAAAAAAAACGAAACGAAGGACAAACCTGAGTTCTACTCGGTCTTTATCTCTTCACTCAGAAATAAATGCTGTCAACCTTGTTAAACCGCACTCTCTGAAGCTTTTTCTAGTCTATTTTATGTTTGACATCTGTCCTAGTTTGCTTTCTGTTGCCGTGATGAACACCGTGACCAAAATCAGTCTGGGGAGAAAAGCTTACACTCCACTGAGGGAGCTCAGAGCAGGAACTCAAGCAGGAACGTGGACGCAGGAACTGAGCAGAAACCAGAGAGTGCTGCTAAATGGCTTGCTCTCCATGGCTTCCTTGGCCTGCTTTCATAGACAGTGAGGGCTACCTTGCCATTCCTCATGAAAATCGGTCAAGAAAATCTGCTACAGACCAGTCTGAGGGAGATGTTTTCTGAACTGAGTTTCCCTTTCTAAACGATCCTACCTTGTGTCAAGTTAACACAAGTTTAACCAGTACAATGTTGCGGTAAATATTAAAATGTTGGTGCCTTTTATCCCGACATCATTTTAGATTATTCTATGATCATATCGTGGTGTAGTAAGATCATATCACATAAATGTATCTACCATCCACTTCTGTTAGTGCCTTTGTTTTAAACCTGTACATGCTTCTCTATTGCAAAAGTTAACTTGGATGCTAGGGAAATGGCTCTGCTGACAAAGTGCCAGCTGTGTGGGTATGAGTGCCCCACTTTAGATCCCCAGCCTCCACATAAAAGCTGGCCACAGAGATGCCATCTGCAACTCTAGCAGACGCAAGCCGAGCTCATTGGCCAGGCACAAGTGGACTCCTTCAGTGAGAGACCCTGTCTCAAAAAGTAAGGTAGAGAGTGAGCCGGAAAAGCAACAATGACCTCTGGCTTACACACACACACACACACTCACACACACACACACACACACACGCACACACACACACACACACACACTCACACACACACACACATAGACACCCACACACACACACTCACACACACACACACACTCACACACACACACACACACACACACACACACACACACACACACACACACACACACACACACACACACACACACACACACACACACACACACACACACACACACACACACACACACACACACACACACTCACACACATACACACACACTCCACACACACACACCCCACACCTCACACACATACCACACACACACACACCCCACACACCACACACACCACACACACACCACACACACACACATCACTCTCTCTCTCTCTCCACTCTCTCTCTCTCAACACACACACACACACACACACACACACACACACACACACACCACACACACCACATACACACCTCTCTCTTCTACTCCCCCCCACACCCACACACACACACATACACACACACACACACACACACACACACACACACACACACACATACACACACACACACACACTCACACACACACACACACACACACACACACACACACACACACACACACACACACACACACACACACACACACACACACACACACTGAGCTGAGCTAAATGTAGTTGCTGGCCTTTCAGAAAACCTACATAAGCTCTGTGTTTAAGCAGGGTGAATATCCCACTATGATACAGAGTTGAGGTCTTCCTTCTTTCTCTAGAAACCTCTCAAAGTAAAAGATGAGTGGAATGTTTCCCCTAGTGCAGTGGTTCTCAACCTTCCTTAACACTGTGACCCTTTAATACAGTTCTTCATGTAGGGGTGACCCACCAATCATAAAATCTTCATTGCTACTTCATAACTGATTTTGCTACTGTTGTAAATCATACGAATATTTGTGCCGTTTGACCCACAAGTGGAGAAATGCTGCCCCAGAGTAAGGAAGGGCCCCTCCTTGAACAAAGAGTACTCGAAGCCTCCTAAGTTGCCGTACCCATGCTGGCTCGCACCACATCTTACAAGTTCTTGCTTTTTTATCCTCAGTGAATGGCATGAGGCTCCAGAACAGGATAACGGTCTCCTCATCCTGCTGGGGTTTAACATGAAGTCACACAGGTAAATGCTTGCACAATAAGGCTCTCTTCTGAGTGTAATGAAACTCCTGTGTCCGAGGAAGGTTGACCTGTGACTCTCACCTTCTATTCGCTAGAACCTGTTCCAAATTCTCACTTCCACCCTCGGGGGATCATGGAACGTCAGGCCATGCCTATAACCTCACACACAACCAAGTGGTTTGATTCCTGACCACAGGGGCGTGACAGCTACAGGACCCTAATCACAGCTACCAATGCCTTCCCGGTTCCCCATCATGGCCCAAGCTCTTTCTTTATGCTGCCTCTTCATAGATTCTCTTCTGACATTCAACTTTGCTATCTGCCTGTCAAACTGTGGTCTGTGCTCTCAAGTCCTGCTGGGTTACTTACCATTTGGCTCAAACATGGACAGTTTTCCAGGACTCCATCATCTGCCTTATTCCCCCCAGCTTATTCTGACCCGTTTCCTTGCAGTGGATACTTTACTGTCTGTGGTCAGAACAGGCTGAGGTTACCTCAGATGCATTAAATCCTTACTAAGAAGGGCTTAGCTTTGGGCTAAGGGCAACTCAGAAGTGGTGCCTAAAACTATCAGACAACCCAATCGTAGTGTAAATGAGTTTCTCGTTATCTTGGAAAATAATAGCTAGACAAGAATATGAGTGTCCCACACATCACCATGAGAATCTCTCCTCTAACCTGGGAGTGGCTGATCCTCCTACTCCCTCTCCCACTCCCCACAGGCACCTTCTCCTCTGCCCTTCCTTCATACATCTCCTGCCCATCTTCTGATATCCAGTCTGTAGCCAGTACTCCATGATTCTAGATGCTCGACCTCCCACAGCACAGTGTTCATATTCTCCATTCAGTCTTTAGCACACAGACTTCCTTAGCATGTAGTCAGAAACCCGTCCTTCCTATCTTTTTCCTCAAAGTTCTTGAGGGCAGAGCTTGCTTCCTTCTTGGTAGTTGCTTGTTAAGAATGTAACTAACGCTTCAAGATTTCCAACGGATGGTTTTCTGTAATTGGCGGTACCTACATGTATGTATATACATGTGGAGACCTATTCCTCATGTACAATTTAAAAAAAAAGAAAAAGTCATCGCCACCAGCCTGGCACTCACTAAATAGGTGAGGCTGACTGCACAGTGAGCCCCGGGATTCTGTCTCTTTCCAGCTCCCTACCACAGAAAACAAGCACAAGCTACCAAGCTGGGCTTTTCCTCAGTACTTCAGGTACTGACCATAGGGATTGACTGGGGATTAAACCTGGGTCCTTGTGCGCACGAGGCTGAGCTATCTCCCCTGCCTTCAATGCCACTCTTGGACTACTTCAACCTGAGCTATTCTGGCCTTGGTTGGGCATTCTGAAACGATAAACCTTCACCTGCCACCCGCCAAGGCCTTCTGAGAGGAGTACTCAGGAAGAGATACCATTTGACTGACACATGCTTAGGATAAAACAAAACATACCACTATTCTCATTTTAGGGCTGGATGAGAAGCGACTAAGTGGAGAGAGTCCTAATATACAGACAGACAGACAGACAGACAGACAGACAGACACACGCACGCACGCACGCACGCACGCACGCACATATGCATATAGTATTACCTAATCTAATCTCACTCGCCTTATTGATAGATATTTAGGATCAGAGCGACTTTTAGGACAGAGGTTGCTGAAACACCTCCCAGGAGAGCCCAGCTGGTCTGAAAATCACAGTCTTCCTGCTTCTGCCTTTCTATTATTGGAATCACAGGGCAGGCATCCACACCTGGCCTTCATGAGTCTTCCCTTTAAGGAATGTATGGATGTTTGCACCAAAAATAGTTCCCATACAGCAAGCTAGCCCAGCGCTAGAACTCGAGGAGGCTGTCACACCTTTGAAGGTAATGGACTGCGCCTTCTCTGACCGCAGACCCTTCCCCAAGCTTAGGCAGGCAAGATTGATTCAAGGCGGGCAGCCAGACGCAAGGATTCCAGCACAGTTTTGCGGTTAGGCAGAACCCCAAGTAAGTCTCCAAGAATAAATGAGCAAGTCACAAGGAGCTGGGAGGCGGGGGTGGGGAGTGGGTGGGGGCAGACTGTGAACTTCGCTGCAGGCGACCTGTCACTCTTGCTGACAGCAAGAACCTTCTACCTTCAAGTTTTTAAAGAAGGCACCGCGCCCCAGACAGAGGGCTTGGCACCGGGGAGAAATGCGCTCCTGAGGTTGGAAAGGGAAAGGAAAAGGCTGGGGGTGGCCAGCGGCCTGGCCAGACACCTGTAGGGTGGACAACTTTGCTAGGCCCTGGGTGGTACCGGTCTGGCTACCTGGCGTCGGGCTCCTCCTCCGACTCGGCCGCCGTCTCCTCCCCCTCGCCCTCCGACTCCTCTGTCTCCCGCTCCTCTTCCTCCGCGCCCCATCCAAGTAAGCCCTGGGCTGCGAGTCCGCTGTCGCTGCTCGCCATCGCGCCTGTCCTGGCCGGAGTCGGAGCTGCCCACGCCTCGCCCGGTGTTCTCCGTCTGACTGCACTTTGCCCGGCCCGCGCGGCTGCTTGGGTTCCCGGCGCGCGGGGTGGGGGCACCCAAGCCTTTAAATAGAAGGCGTCAAGAAAGTTTCGCCACGGAGCTTTAGCCGCCCGGGCTCAGCTTCCCCTGGTTCCTGTCGCCTGCCAACTTCCCCGCCCGTTTTGGCAGACCTTCGGCGGCCTCTGGGGCCAGGGCGGAGAGCAGTGTTGAGGGCTGCCCAGGGGCGTCAAACGACCAACCAGCCCGGCCTTCCATCCAGTGACCTGGTGGTTCTTACACCTCGGGCTGGGCTGCGGGATGCTTCATGCCAAAGGCAGCGCTCGCCAGGGTCTTGTTTTCCCTTCTTCCTGAGAAGAGAACGTTAGGTGCAGGTTTGTAGATAGCTTAAGGCCCCAATGCCAGTATGGTGACAATGGAAACAAACCAGCAGCTCCTGAGGGGACCAAGATCTCATTGGATCAAGTAAAGCCAGTGCTTAACCTCTCAACCACTGCTCTAGGACTAAAGCCCAAGATCCTCCTAGAGAACAAATCCTGACTAATCCACTTTTAGAAATCGGGTATTTACACTGTATCAAATGAATTCTTTCTGCCTGAAAGGCTCACCTGTTCACTTATTGGAGATCACCGCCTTTCTCTGAAACCTCCAGGTTTGAACTCACTGCTCCTCTCCAGGAACTCAGAGCAGTCTTTTGAATGTGTTGATACCCAGGAGACTGTTTCTCTTTGTCACACCACCTAGTTCTTATAAGCTACGAATATTTCTGAGAAGGCAGAGGCCTGTTCAGTACAAGGGTTAGAAAGTATTCTTTCCAGAGAAAGACATTTGGCTAGATCTCCAAATCTTTACTCACCGCAGATTCTTAGAGTTGCTAAACAAAATGGGAAATCAGAGTATTACTGTCCAGTTACTCCAGCTTGAATGCTGCACATTGGGTGTCCCAGGACACTCTTTGGTGTAGATCGGCAGCCACCTTGTTTACCAATTTTGCTAAGACCCTACTTCAACTACCTTTACGTTTAGAATTATATACAGAGTCCACACATTTAATACTAATATTTTAACAGCACACACAAACAAAAACTGTGGCATTCACACAAAATTGAAATGGGAAAGACTTCCAAGTCTCCAGTTGGGGAAATAGGTCAATGGGTGGAGCACTTGCCTAGCAGACCCAGGCTTTGTTCAATCCCAGCAGTGAAAATAAATTAAAAAGAAAAAAAAAAAGCCTGTCTCACCATATATGAACAGCCCTCTTCCCTGATCCAACTGGACTGCCGCATGATCTTAAGTGCTGGCTCCTTAGTTCCAGGATGAAATTCATCAGCTTTTTGGTCTATTTGTCGCAACAGATCGGCTGTCACAACATGGTGGCAATGCAGGAGCCCACGCTGTGGCAGAGTCTGAGGCTTTAATGCCATAATGCTGAACAGCCGTCCCCAAGGGACTATGACTTACAAACAGTACCTGGGGTCACGCTGAACTGTCATACTCAATACATTCTGAGAAAGCGCTGCATAGTGTGGAATAAATCTTAGAAATTTTTCCAAGAAAAAAAATCATACAAAAAATTTTTACATCAAAAGTACTACAGATCAGTAATCTAAAAAACTGACCCATAGAGAAAGCTCTATTCCTAATTATGGCAGAGAAATAATGTGACTGGCGGCTAGCCATGGATGACTTCATCCCAGGGACTCTGGATTAAACAATCAAGGTTCAGATTGGTTAAGATAACCACAGCCTCAATCTCAGTACAAAACCAACGTTCACAGAAAGATAACGCCTCAGCAATTCCAGATATAAACTTTATTCCATTGACAGCATACGAAAATTTAAACTTAAAAAGAAAAAGGAAAATATGCACCCTTTGTAAGTCAAACAAAGAGAAAGTTTTAGTTTTTTAATTGGTCTGCAAAAAATAGTTTAGTGGTACAAACTGTACCCCTGTAGGCCTACAAGAAGTTTGCAATCTTTGAAAAAGTTAAAACCGCCTTCAAGATTACTTTTTATATTTAACTGTACAATACAGGTATTGACCAATTTACAAGTATTTACATAAACTAACAACAATTTATTAAACAGCATAGCTTGATCTGAACTACTGCTTTCCTGTGGAAAAGAAATACTAAAAAAGATTTTTGTAAAAACATTAAACTTTTATTTATAACTTTATTGTCTTATCTAAAACACTTTGTAGTGGCTTACTGCCTAAAAATTCCAGTTTAGATTATAATCTACAGACATTGGATTCCACAAATAACCTTAGCTTCGATGTTTCAGTTTTCTGTTTCCTATCATGAGGAAAATAAAACCAGGAAAACGGAGGTGAAGCAACAGTGCACAATTCACTGTGCTCTCAGAAAACATAGGAAACTACATTTTTTCCAAAATATTTAAGTCAGAGACTTTCAAACAGTCCATAAACAAGTCACTAACTGTTGTTAGTGTTCCCATTACAACAGTGCAAAATGTATTGTTTCAACACAAACTCTAAAACAGCCTTCAGAGTCTATAAAGAAGGTGTGAAGTGCTGAAAACACACTAATACAGACACACCTCAGACAGTCTGTCCCAGCGGTCAGTCAAGTGAAGACTTAAGGCAATTGTCCAGTATTTCAAGACTCCACAGTGATTTCACTGAATGAAAGATTTCGCTTGCTTCAAGTAACTGAATAGCTGACTTGAATCTTGGCTTGACTAGAGCTGAGCTAGACTACTGTCTACAGCCAGGCACACTAAGTACGTATTACTTAGGTCCTTTGCAAAACTCCACAGAGTTCTTCAGTATAAGCATGTGGTACAAGTACTTGAGAATATATCAAAACCTTATTAGTTCAGGTAATTTCTCAAAATATATTTTATGCTGAAAAGTCATGCCATAATACTACTAATCATTGATGTAAACATTTTCAAAAATACATTTTTAAATCAAAGAGTTTATTAGGAAATGTCATAATAAAATATGCAATCTTTATATAAGTATGTCCTTTTAAAAATAAAACATGAAAACAAGACCATTAAAAAAACCATGATGGAGGTAAGCAAATGAATTATGACATATGTATTGTTCTTTATTTCTTGGAAGAATTTTAGAATTAGAGACCAGTTATCTTTTCAGGGTAGCAGCTCTCAAAGGTAGAACACTGTTCAGATCTCTCTTGTTTTTCAATCTCTGCCATGACTAGGAAAGGGGAGAAAAAAAAATCAATCTTAGAATACAAACTAAACACAGAACAAAGGACTGACTTCACAGAGTTCAGACTATTAGTAGTGATTCTAGCTACTTGGAGTTTAGATTATGTTTCTTATTTTTAGTTCCCAAGGTAATTCTTTCCCAGAAAGGAAACAATTATTAAATATTCTTTAATATTCTATTATTTTTTAAAATGGGCATACAGGTAGCACAAAAACCTATGTGACAATAACAACATTACTTATAGATTAAATTATTCAGCTAAAATAGCAAAGTCTCACTCTGAATTTAAGGGGGGAAATGACGTTTTCTAGCTTTGTGAGTAAAAACAGTATTTCTATAAAGGCAAGCGTAAACATAAAACTTAGTATTTACCCTGAGAAATAGTGAAAGTTCCTGAGAAATTCTCATTCATATGCTAACTCCAGGTCACAGTCTTATCGCACATAGTTGTCAGGTAACTAAAGCACTGTTTTACAGCTGAGTAACCTCCAGGAAGCTCCCTCACTACACATACAGAAAGCCACGCTCCATTGTGCTATGTAAGGCAAGGCCTAATTTGAAGAGAACTTACAACACACTATTTGCATTTTAATTACATCAAAGTCTGTCTGTGTGTCCAAATAATGAAAACAGTTTATCTGCTGTGTACCCATTTTCTGACCTCTCCCTCCACTTCCAGTTCTTATAGATGTCTTTCTGTCAATGCATCTTCACACTGACACTCATCGCAAACAGGTACCTCACCTAGCAAAACTACCGACACAAACACATACATACACACATACATCTTTTAAAATTTCAAAACAAAAAATAATAAACTGTCAAAATATACTTAAGATCAAATGCCATGATGGGAATAGCAGAAAGGAAAAAGGACATGATTCACACATCAAATCCTTTCTCTATAATAAATGCCCTGATATTTTAAAAAATGTCCATTGAATCCATTGATAGTCCATTAAGTTATTTGTGAATTTAATAAGCTCCCAATTAAAAGTGTTGTTTCCACAAAAGTGAAACTCATAAAGGAAAAATAGTGTTAGCTCTCTGGAGGAAAATTCATCTAAATTTAAGTCATAAATTCTTTTTACTGTCACATTAGTGACTTTATTTTTCCTAACTTGCACACTAGTCCACTAACATCTTTAGAGTCGACATGGTACACTGTTTTACCTTTAGAAATTGGTCCTTGATCATATCAAACTTCTGCTTCTCATGCACAGCTCTGGCGGTGTTAGTTCCATCAAAAGGTTCTGTGTCATGAAATGTACATGTGGGAAAATTAGCACAATAGGATTCATTTTTCTAACGTGAACTGGGGATCAAACCTAGGGCCTTATCTTATATATGCTAGACAAGTGTTCTACCATGAGTAATGAACAACAGTTCAAGAACATATTTAGATTAGGTCCAATTATATGAAATTCCCAGTATGTCATGGCCTTTGGTTTATAAGACAGCAAGTTCATATGGCTCCGTCTAGTATTTTTACTAGATGTGTGTATATACACACACACACATACAAACTTGACCTAGCTATGAGCTGTCTGATAAGGTAGATGAAATTTAGTCATTCTTCTGATTTCAATCCATAGGTGAATCGAGTTACATAAAGACTAAAGTACTCCATCTAAGAGAGGGTCACAGTATCAGATGGTACAGGAGTAAGCTTAAACTCAGTTTTAATTTAAAAGCTGATCTTGTTCAGGAGGGAAAAAGTCAGGAACCTTCGAGTAAACCAGTGGTTCTCAATGTCCCTAATGCTGCAACTTTAATTCAGTTCCTCATGTTGTGGTGACCTCCAACCACAAAATTATTTTCATGACTTTTATGTAAATTTATTTACATTACTGTTGAATCATGATGTAAATATCTGTTTCCTGGTGGTCTTGGGGGACCCCCAAAGGGGTTGCAACCCCCAAGTTGAGAGCCACTGGAGTAGAAGTTCAATGCTAAAGAGAATGAAAGGCAATGCAGCCTGTTTTGATGTGAATGGATGTTTACAGAGAGATCTGGTGAGGACAGTTTCCATGAGGAATCTGGCAATGAAGAGAAAAAATTCCAAGCAGAGAAGACAGGAGGAAACGAAGTTCTTCTGTGTGCCCGATACATGCTATCTCCTTGTCTACACCCAGCCCATGCCAGTTCACCCACTGGACACAGCAGAAGAGGTCAGAGAGGTAGGTGGACAGATACACAGATCAAGGAAAGGTCTTGCAAAAACTGAAAGCATTAAAGCTGAAAAGGGGGAATGAAGGGCAAAATCAATTGAGTTGCTTGAGAGAAAAGTAGATAAGCGGAAAACCTGAAGAAAGTGAAGAAATATGATGGAAAAGTTCACTTTATTGCTACAACCTAAGCAGGCCCACAACTCTGACAACTCTGTTGTTTTGTGGTTTTATGGGTGTGTGCATGTGTGTGTAGGTGCAGACAAGGAATACATATGGCGTGAGAAGACAGCTTGAGGAAGTCAGTACTCTCCTTCAGCCGTGTGGGTCCTGAGGACAGACCTCCAGCAGGTTAGCAGGTTTGGCGGCAAGAATCCTTACCTGCGGACCACCCCCCATCCAGGTCCCTTTAGTCATTCTGTACTACTCAGAAAGGCTATGCTTCAAGACTTCACTACACTGTGGACCTTTTCTTGTTGTGTTTTGGATTCTAGTAGAAAAAAGCTATATATCAAACTATATTGAACCACATCATATATAGATAGCACTTTATAAAAATATTTACTTTTCAAAAGAATATGGGTAACTAATACACACTCACTGTGCAACATTAGCAAACCAAACAACAGAGATCTAAATCAATAGTCAAGCACCCTTTTAAAATGTTGCAAAAAAGAAAGAGAGAGAGAGAGAGAGAGAGAGAGAGAGAGAGATTGATTGATTGATTGATTGATTAAAACCTTCTTGATCAGCCTGGTGTGGTAGTGCACACCTTTAATCCCAGCATTCAGGAGGTAGAGACAGGCAGATCTCTGAGGCCAGCTTGATCTACAAAGAAAGTTTCAGGACAGCTAGGACTGTACAGAGAAACCCTTAATAATAATAACAAATATTCTCAACCTAATGTTTACTATAAATGTTGACATTTTTATTCTTTTTCACCTCAAGATTGAAAACATCTTCAACTTTCATTTATGAAAGCAATTTTACTGTTCTTGTCAGGAGCACAAGTAGTGCTGGAGATCCAATTCATGGCCCAGCCTGTTAGGAGGGACTCTGGGGATTAGTTTCCCACTGAGTCAAAGAAAGTGTATTAAGAACATATTTTAACTACATGTAAACTCATTTTAGAAAATAGAATTGTTTTCAGATCATCTTTAAAGTTAAATCAACTTCATAATATGTATCACAAATTATATAGTTTCAGTCAATTTAGTATGAAGAAAGCATGAACTGCTCAAATCTTAACAACTAAAATGAACAAATTCACATTTAGCATTTCTCCATAAAGGAACTTTAAATATTTTTCCAAATTAAAAAAATGTAAAGGTAGATATGTAAGTAACCTTAGAACATAAGTACATTGCTTTAACAGAACTACAAGTTGGAATTAGTAGTTCCACGACGGTAAATGGTGACTAGGGGGCAGACAGTGGTCAGGCAAAGCCTACCTTCAACACAGATGTATTTATTTCTCCATTCCATATCATCTGGCCTTGGGATGGCTTTGGCTTCACGGACTGAAATCATCTGAGTATTCCAGCTGAAGGGAGGCAACAGAATTTCTCTTTTATTAATCAGGGAAACTGACTTGACTGCCTAACAGAACACTAGGCGTGGCCTCCTGCCCTCAGCCCATTCTCCATGTATGTTACCACGTGTGATTCTGCATGCCTCTTCCAAATAGTTTCAGTTCCAGGATACAAGATACTTCTTTCATTGTTCAACTAGTTCCTCAGTATATACTAGATACTGTATATGCTTTTAGTTACGAAAAATAGTACAAAAATGATTCTTTAAAGCTTAAGTAAGTAAAACACAAACACACTGCCTACTCCTAATACTGAAACAAAACTTTTTCATCAGTTATGAGGTAATCTCATGGAATTTTCTTTTTCTAGTAACATTGCCTAATTTTCTTCAGGCACACTTTATAGGATTTGGGAGAAATTTTGAAAGTAGCTAACAGAAGCAAGGAAGAAAACAAAATGTTTTTTGTTTTTATATAAGAAACAGCATTAATTAACTAAGACAGGAAGTCATGTAGCCCAAGCTGACCCTGAATTTTATAGCCAAGAGGACCCTGAACTTCTGGTCCTCCTGCCTCGACTTCACAAGTGCCAGTTTATACAGTACTGGAAACAGAACCTCATAAATAGTGCTTCATAAGCCCTAACCAAGCAGTTTACTCACTGAGCTGTACCCCACATCCCTGATAGTAAAATAATTTTGTCCACACTGATCCTCTACCATCCGCCTCCCAAGTGCTGGTTTATGCAGTGCTAGAAATAGTACCTACACTCCATAACCCTAGGTAAGCTCTTTACCACTGAGCTATGCCTCATAGCCAACAGGAAAATACTCTGAATGAGCCAATTTCATCTATCTAATTGACTATAACCCATATCCACTCTATAGTATCTACTAATTTTACATGTCTTTAAAGATTATAAACATTTATTTATATTTGTAAGTTACTACAATAAAAGCATTTTTCATTTTTCCAAGAAGCACCTCAATGTACATGAGCTCAAAAAATAATAAATTTGAGAACGAGGTAAAATCTTTTTGCCAAATGTATTGCCTTTGTCTAACAACGAGGTGAGAAAGACCATGTCTTGGGACTCACCAACACTCAACCAACTCTTGCTCCATATATGACAAAGTCTCTAAGAGCATAATCATGGGCCATTTATGGAAGGTTTCTAGAAAAAAGATTTTCATTTTTAAATATGTAAGAAATATTTGCTGTCCTCTAAGCATAGTTTTTATTATGGCTTTGATCAAGAGCTGTGCAGAACAGCGCAGTGGCAGGTACCTGTAACCCTAGAACTCAGAAGAGGAGGCAGGAGACTGAAAACTAGAAACTAGCCTGGGATATTGAGAGACCTGGTCTCCAAAGGCCAAGGACTAGAGAGTTTTAGTCGTATTTGCCTGGCATGAGCAAGACCTTGAACCCAGGCCAGGGAGTGGATATGGGGAAGGCAACTAGTGTGGAGCTTTAAGGTTTTAAATGTACACATCTATAAAACAAAATATATACATCTTGTGAGTTATCTAGGGAAGAAATTAATAACTGATTGTTGCTTACAGTTCCAAACAGAAAAAGGACTTTGTTCCATTACTACAAATTTTTCCAAGATTTTCTTTAAAAATAACAATACAGTGAGAAAAATCACTACATACTGAACAAACTACCATTACAATGTTACATTTACATCACTTTATAAAATCATGTTGTCAGGGACATCCCTGAAATTCTCATTCTCCAGCTCCACCTTGTCTTGTGTGTGTGTGTTGGAAATACATACCCCACAATAGCTGATGCTAGAAGCTGCAGCCCAGACTGCCCTCAAATTTATAATCCTCCTGCCTCATCTTTTTTAGCCTATTGGCTTACAGTACCTCAACCAATGATAACTTTTACTAACTCCACTTTACTAGCCTTTTATTTTGTTTTAAGAGAGTGTGGCTATACTGCTGAGACTGGCCCCTAATTCTACTTCAGCAGTCCTTGCTTCAGACCCCACCAATGTCACTACAGACATGTGCTACCATACCTGACTTAAAAAACAACAACAACAACAACAAAAAAAAAAAAAAAACACAAAAAACAAACAGTAACCTTTAATGGCATATAAACTACAAAATGTAAATATGCAAACATCCTTTAGCAGACAGTTAATTTTTTGTCTTTCAAGTAAAGAGGGTGCTTTTAGCTGAATGAAATTCAGAAGAAATGCTTATAAACATTTTAGCAATTGCCAGAATTCTGCCGAATGGAACCTCATTCATTATTTTCACCATTCTTGGCTGAGCTCCCTACAGTCAACTATGTGAAATTATTTGGTATAAAATAATACATTGGGCAAAGGTACATATGAGGAAGTTTTAAAATCTTTTCCCAAACATTAGCAACACAGCTAGCATCCTTTGACCCAGTATGCTATTGTTTTCTTAACTAGCACAAAAGCCTTCCCATCTAGCTTCTGGTGCCAGTCCAACAAAGCACCTACACAAAGAACAAATACATTTTTCTTCTGTGAATCTTTTCTTGTAACACTTCCAAATGGGTTTGGGGTTAGTAAGATGGCTCAGCTTGTAAAGGCACCTGCCACCGAGCCAGAGGACCTGAGTTTTATTCCTGGGACCCACATGGTGGAAAAAGAGAACAAACTCCCACGAGCTGTCCTCTCACCTCCACACTTGGGGCTGGAGTTAGGGAGATGGCTCATGGAGTAGAGTGCTTGCCACCCAAGTGTGAAGACCTGAATTCAGATGCCCAGCAAGTATGTAAAGTCAGGCCTGGGCCAGCAGCAATAACTCAGTGGATAAAGACACTGTCACCACACCTGACAACCCAAATTCTATCCCCAAGGCTCACATGTTGGAGCAAGTGAACTGTCCCTACAGATGGCCCTCTGATCTACATGAACCAGGGCACACATGTACCCCTCAACCCCAACACAAAATAAGAAAGTAAATAAATAACTCGATGTAAATTAAAACATGTTTAAAAGCCAGACGTGGTAGCACCTGCCTATGATCTGAGCCCTGGAGAAACAGAGGCAGGAGGATCCCTGGGGATTGCTGGGTAGCCAGCCTAGTCAAATCAGTAAGCTCAAGGTTCAGTGAGAGAGTGTTTTCAAAAGAACAGATGAGGGCAAGGGAGGAACATATCCAGACCAATCCCTGTCCTCTCTACATAGACACACACACACACCCCACACACCACACACATGTACGCACACACCACACAGAGTGACTTCAATTTGAATCCCAGTTCTCCCACTAGTGAGCTGTGTTGTTATGGGCATGTTTTATGTATACAAATTCCCTAAACTTGGGAAATTTTTGCAATGATTAAAAGAAACACATAGCAATCATTTAGCACATACTGGATACTAGGAAAACACTATAAACAATACCCGTTATGGCATTTTTTTTTTTTTTTTTTTTACGGAGCTGGGGACCAACCCAGGGCCTTGCGCTTTGCTAGGCAAGTGCTCTACCACTGAGCTAAATCCCCAACCCCCACCATTATGGCATCTTTAAAAGTAAATTTAGAAACAACCATTACGCCTTTAAAATCTGTTTATACCTCATGTTTCATGGTTTTATAACTTTTGTCAATGAAGACTCCCCTTTCATCATGGCTACCTGATGTATTTTTTAAATTTGCATTTCATTCTAATGTTCATTCAGATCAAGCATTTAAAAAATTCCAAGTTTGTCTTGGCTGAGTTTTTTTTACTATAAATTTTAAATTCCTACAAACAGATGTTCGAACTACATACCATCTACATAAAACTCAAACATAAGACCCACCAGGCCCCACTAGAGAGTCCTCAACATAAAGTAGAATCACAAATGAAATAAAACAAAATTCAAGCTGAAATGATGCTCAAGGTTAAGAGCTTATATTATTTTTCAAGAGGACCCAAGTTCAATGCTCAGCGCCTATACTAGGCAATTCACAAAAGAGAAAGGGAAACTCTGTTTCCCTTTTCTGGACTCCATGAGCACTGTACCCACACATGTACAAACATACACCAGTCATACATATATAAAAAAACGAAATCGTAAAACGAGGCTAATTAAACTATGAGTGTTTCGTTAGCAAAGAATACAACATGGAAATCTTAGTTGCTATTAGCTGTTAGACTATAACTCACGTACCTACTCACAGCACTGAATAATACACACAGCCTCCGAGTAAGCCTAGAAACTCACTTATATATAAAGTTTTACTTACTCAAATTCTGTAGCATAGTATTTAAGAAAGCCCAGTAAGAGGTCCCCAAGACTGGATTCATTCTTTGAGAGGTAAGGAGGAACATTACATGGGGCATGATGAACAAGGTGCAGCTGTACAGAAGTACTAAAAGATTCCTGTCAAAAGAAAAAAGGGAAGCACAAAGCCATTTACAATGTATATTAAGGAGTTTATCCAGCCTTATTTAGAAATTTTTTCTAATTCTTTTTCATTAAAGACCTCATCAGTACCCGGACTAGGGTAAAAAGTATATGAAAAACGAATGCTTGGCTTGAGCATATCATTATGGTAGCAAAAGATTTCACACGTGAGTCAAATTATATTATACATATCATGATTCCCCTCAATGACATATGTTCATAAATATATCTCCTTGTTTCTACGGTAAAAGGCTGTCCTTTATGTATGAAGGAGATATCAAGTGCAAAGGAACAGCTTTTTCCAACTTAACATTCTTCTCAAATGTCACAAAAGCCTAAGTATATGAACGGTTTGGTTTTGGTTTTTGTTTTTGTTTTGAGACTTTCAAAATTGTTTGATTTTGCTGTTATACTTTAAGGAAAGTAGAAAGATAGATGTTCCGTGTGCTAAACTTGAAAGGATGAAGGGAAAGAAGAGAGAATACATACAAATGACAAAGATCCATCGGACTTTCATCAGAGTAATTCACAAAGGAGTGCTTAGCTGTGTGTGAACTAGGGCTAAATAAGGCGTTTATAAGAAAAAAATAGGAATAGGTACTTTCTGTTCTAAAGTATTTGTTTTCTTATCTGACCTTTCCTCTTTCAGCAAGTCTAGACTGAAATATACTAAACGAAGAGAGTGATTTTCAAGTAATATATATTCAAAGTTTTTCTTTTAATGCAGGCTCTACAGCTCAGGCTGGTCTCAAACTTACTATGTAACTGAGAATGACTTTGAATTTCTGATCCTCCTGTCTCTATGTCCCAAAGGAGAGATTATAAGCATGCACCACCACACCCACTTTTTAAATGTGGTGCTGGGGTTGGGGAGGGGGGATCCAAATCAGGGCCTTATGCATAATAGGAAGTCACCTTTGCAAACTTCATTCCTGATCCCCCAAAAGACATTCTAAGGTAATTATCACAGTACCATTAAGAATTAAAAACGGTTCTTTTTTCCCTTATTGCTATTCAATTTGAAATGCATTTTAAAAGGGATCTGGGAAAGGACTACAGCAGCACAAAACTAGAATAACATTCTTAATTCTGAAATACCTTAGATACCATTTCAACTGGTGACAGCTAAATAATTACACGTTAAAAACAAAAAAAAAAAAAAAAAAAAAGGTTTTACCTAAATATCTAAGTGGACAATGTACCACTGACTGCAATTCTCAGGGTGGGGAGAGATCAATAAAAACAAAGGAAGAAAAATTAAAATGTTCCCTTGTGTTACTATCCGTAATTCCATCCCTAATACTTAATAATAATTATGTAGCAGTTTCTAACATGATTGAAACATACATCTGATCTTGCAGGGAAGCTCCTTTTAGACGGAAAATAGAATGCCTCAAAATAAATAGCTTCAGGAACTATTTGAAACTGACTGGATTAATTAGGACCCTCTCTTCCCAAAGTAAAAAACCACAGAGAATCACTCAGACAAGGCAAGCTGCACAGACAGATGAAGCTGTCTTTGAGTCATTTCTGCTCCTGTGAGTAACCCCTCACTCATACCCCTAGATGTAACCCCATCAAAACCCATTTGGACCTCAGTGGTAGTTGTGGGCTCCCTCTCAGGGGTTAGTAGATGTACGTGTGAGATGTGCGTGTGCTGTAGCTCTGCAGGAAAGTCTGTCGTATAACAGTGAGTGATCACCTTTCTCCAGTCACAGGCACAGCCAGCAGAGGTTTAGTCTACATGTCTAACAGTAGAGAGAGGGCTGTATCACTCAACTCAAGCTAACTCTTAACTGACCAGCAAAGACAGAAGTGTGGGCTGACAGAAATGCAGCTCTATTTTACCACAGAGCCTCAAGGAGAGCAAATGCACTGTCTCTATCATGCTTCTATGGGTAGAGACAATGTGTTTGTCTCCTTTTGATCTATTACCGATAAAAATGATCTTTTATAGGTAAAAGATCATCAGCTATAAGTTTAAAACTAAAGAGATATGAGACCTACTCTACTAAAATACTTCTATTGTTCCTTTTGATATGACTTTATACATGAGTTATATCATGTTGACAGAGAAAACTGAAGAAAAAATAACCCTCCCCTCAAAAAGAAAAAAAAGAAAAGGAAAGAAAAAACAAATACCCTATCACACCTAAAAGAAGCTACAAATAGGAATTTATCTGCAGAAATCCTCAGTTTTGGGGTAAATATTCACATGTGGAAAGATTCTCTGGATTAAGAAAAATATACCCGATTCTAACTGATAAACAGGTAAAGAACTTAGGCTAATGTGTTAGAGAACATAAGGAGAACTACAAACTCAAAGGGAAAAGAAGCCTTAAAGTACAGACTAGAATCAATCAGTAGTAAAACAATTTAACCAAATCCAGTCTCTGAGAATAAACTTTCCTGATAAACATTTAATAAGGAAGGTTTTCCTTTTTACAGTTTTAAAAATTCTTATTTTGAATTTCAAAGACAAAATATATAATGATCTTCTAATATCTGAGAGTATTTTCCAAATGACTTTTTTGGATATAGTTTGCCATTTCTCTTTCATCAATCAATGCCAGCTTAAAGTAAATTTAAAGCTGAATCGTGAGAAATATCTGATAGTCCTTTTGTAATTGCCTATCAATACCCTGAGCCACAGAAACACACTGAGCCGCTACACCATGTGAACAAAGCCCTGGATCTTCGGACGCCCCTCCATGAGTTAAACAGGAACAGTTAGCAGCCTCTTCTACTCTAACAACGCTGGGCAGGCAATGCTGCTTTTCTAGCTCTCATCCTTTTTCTGTCACATTCAGTATCATAAGTGAACTCAATAAATGTATCAATTTTTAAAACTTTTAACTCAGGGACTGTGACAGTAACTTGAAGACATAAATTCAGTCCTCAAAACCCAAGTAAAAAAGGCTGCCCTTGATGGTACATTCTACAAGGTCAAGGCCAACCTGGACCTGTAAGAGTCAAAGGCAAAAATTAAACAGAAAAACATAAACAAAAAAGGGGAAAAACATTTAATTGTAACCTTTGAAAAATAGAAAGTATCTCATTATAAAGTAACAATTTAGAAATTAAGTCATGTGTAAGTTAAGAATTTGCCATGTTTTTTTGAAAGTTCATATAGGAATAGAAGTCATGTACAAATAAAGTAAAATATACAAGTACAGTTATATTAGTGAGTGCTGCAGCAACCTTCCCTAGGAAACACATAACTGGGGAAATACTAGCCTCTGGATCACCCGCTTACAACTAGATGACCTGACCAATTATGAAAGCCCCTTTCTTTTTTTTTTTTTTTTTTTTTTCCGGAGCTGAGGACCAAACCCCGGGCCTTGCGCTTGCCTACTGAGCTAAATCCCCAGCCCCTTGAAAGCCCCTTTCTATCGCTAACATAGGTATCGCATTGCAAGGCTGTCTATTTGAGAGTAACTAAACTTCATACAAAACTTGCTATTTCTAGTAGTTAGAAAAGTGGTTATTATTATGAGAAACAAGGTAATTTGCTTGTTCTCTCAGATAGACCACTGAAAAAATGTTCTGCTGACCAGTTAATAGATTTTATATAAAGTAAATCCTACATAAGATGGGGCAGTAAGTTCTTATGAACATGAACATCAATCTTACAGCAAATGGAATAATGTAATTTAAGTAGTTAAGATGGCAACCAAAGCCCATCTGAAAGCAAATTAAACCATCCTCAATCTAGGGTATTCTACAATTAGTTTTTGTTATCGGTGGCGTTTTTTTCTTTTGTTGTAATTTGGCCCAACTTGCTTTCTCTTGTCACAGTGTGCCTCTGTCTCCCACATACCAGGGCTACCTATGTGTCTCTTCCCTATCAAGTATACGTAGCATCCTGTAAAGCCGTGAGACTAAGTTAGTATTATTTACTCATTGCAGTTATAGAAATAGGATCGTTAGCAACAGAAGGATGGAAAATATAGAAGCACAAGTGAATGTAAACAGAAACCAGGACTCTGTCATGAGGAAAAGTCAATTAGAAAAACAAAACACACACACACACACACACACACACACACACACACACACACACACACACACACACACGGGTGCTTATTAGTTTAAAAAAAAAAAAAAAAAAAAAGTATGTCTACTGCGTCTTCCATTCTCCGCCCCTGAGCACAGCACATAAACGGATGTTTCTGTTAGTACAGAGGATTTCACATAGCACAGGATTTCAAGTGAGATTTCCATACATGTACTTTCAATGTTGTTTTTGTTTTTTGAAGCAGGATCTTATAGCTCAGGCTAATCTCAGACCCACAATCCTCCAGGCTCAGTCTCCAAGTACTGGATCACAGGTGTGTGCCACCATAACCAACTGAAAGTCTTTTAGAGTTAAGTACTGGATTCTTTTTATGATGAAATACATCACTCTTTTTACATCAAACACTGAACCTTAAGGAAAAATAAAGCTGAAGCAATAAAATGAACACATAAATATTATTTTAGATCATTCAGTATAAACTAAAGCATAAAGTATTTGTGGAAGGAAGAAAACATTTAAGAATAACAAGCCACTTCCCCGGCAGTGTCACTTGTTACGCTGGTTTACCTGTCTTGCTATTATGACATTTCATTTTGAAGGATGCTTGTGGCTAACTTTCAAGTCTGGTGCTGACTGCTGTTCTTAGCCATCACAAAACATTAAATTCATGTAATTGGAGCTTCCTGCTGTTCCCCAGAAATGGTGGGAATGCTCAGATTTGTATATTCCCTAAAGTATATTAAAATAAAAAGAAACTATTGCTACCATTTAAAAACGAATGACAAAAAGTTAAATAAGCTACTTTTCATTCTACACTTGATATTTTCATTTTTCATATTTAAGAGCATAAAGACTGATTCCTAACAGTATTAAAAGCCTACTAGAATTAATTCTTCAAGAGCAGAAGTTTGTTCTAAAAAACAAAACAGCCAGATGCTGGAGGTTACATAGTCTGTTTTTGTAGATGACCCACAGGATACTGGGGGACCCCTACACTACTTCTGAAACCTTTATTAGGCAGCATCCCACATGTATGCAGCATAACAACTAATTTTCAAATACAAGGATTATTACCTTACCTCAGCTATCAGAGTCAATTAAACGAAGCTGCATGTCAAGCATACTTACACACGTATAACAAGAACTTGTTTGAATACCAAGCACACCAGCTGCATAGGATACTCTCCTTTGCAATATGCCCATCACGCTTTTTAAAAAAAATCTTTTATGCATGAAATACATAACATAACATATGAAGCAGGCCAACATTATATGGTTTCAGAAGTTTTAGAAGGTTGTCCAAACATTCTAGAGAAGCAGCTGAATTATTTTTAAAACAACTCATGAGCTATGATGACAGAGTAAAGAAAAATTATCAAGAACTAAACACAAATACTATAAAATTATATAAAACAGTATGAAGAGTTGGAGTAAGACCCAATGAGCCCTGACCAACCAAGTATGTGATTCGTATTAATGATAATCATGCATATCATGCGAGAAAAATTCAAACAACAACATAACTGGCCAGATGACCAAACAGTAACACAACATTCTAGAAACATGAACAAGCTATTTAAATGTTCTCAAGGCCAATACTTCAGTCTACATAGAAAATGTTATTACGTATTTAGCTTTATAATTTTTATATTCACATTAATACGGCATATAATAACCCATACATAATTGACAATATTTATGATAATTTATAAGAAACACTTACTGGGTAAATTTTTTGGAGGGATGGAAGGATGGGTTCAGGTAGGGCTATAAAAAGAAAAAGTTTACAGCTTCTGTGATTCACATGACTCATATTACAATGCAAACTTTTGTCAGCTTTGCCTCAGGTATGAGACAAGGGTTGACACTAAAATTCAAGTTTTCGTGTATTTCATGGAATCTAGCTCCTACATTTTTAGTTCATGTAAATTGACCACTTAAGATTTTGTTAATGAACTATGTACCTTCCTATATATAAATGAATGTTTCCTCAAGGTTTTAGAGTAGGAGTCCACCAACAAAGGCACACATGTCATTCAATTAAATATCAAACACAAAATAGGCAACACAGAATTCTACAGATTTTGAATGGACATTAGCATGAGCATGACTATCAAAAAAGATCATTTTAAGAGTGAGTTCAGTGTCCCTGTATCACTAGAACAGTTATCATCACTGTCCCTTATTTAAGTTCTATTAACAAGCAAGACTAAAGTTATAAGAAAATGGAGCTATTTAAAAATCAAAACCAAAGTCACATTCAGCTACATAATAACATTGCTTAAAGAACATCTCAGTAAAGATTAGAAATCTAAATCATGAGATGTACAACCACCCTAGAAATAAAAATAAAATATATCACAAGAAACTCATTACCCTCATTTAGACTATTTTTCTTCCTTTCTTTTAGGCAAGGTTGGCCTCAAACTTACTACTTGGGTGAGAATGATCTTGAATTTTGGGCCTTTTAGCTTCTGCCTACCAAGTGCAAGAATCACAGATGTGCACTGCCACACCTGCTCTGGATGCTGGGAATAAAAGCTGTGGCATCACACACGCTAGGAAAGCTCTTACCAACAGAACTACATCCCCAGGAAGTTCACAACTCAATGAATTTTGAGCAAACCCAATCTTATTAAATATGAAGAAAAAAAATCTCATGTCATCATAAATCTGACATAAAAGACAAGATACCTGTTATTCATGATGCAACTCTAAAATATGGAGTATGATAAAATATAAGTGCTTTAATTCCAAGATGAAGACATGTATTAGAGTATATGATAAAGTATATGATATGATAAAGTTTGTACTTAAGAAAAAGGAGTACATTATGTATAATTGAAGCTTAGTAACAAAGAATACCTAATACTTTGCTACTTAGCAAAAAAATTTAAATGATCTCCACTTACAGACATGTAATTAAGCATTATGACCAGCTTATATGGCCGACAACTGTCACTTCTACAATGCAGACAGTACAGGGTAGGATTATACATTTACATTTCCCTTTCACATACTTCACTCCTGAGAAAATTACACTAACAATTTTGCAACATGAACATGCAGATTATGAATGAGACTACTATAAAGAGAAATATGTAATTGTCTACTTACCAAAGTCACCCTTATGATTAATGTTATATACACGCACAGTCACATTACTTCCCCAGAGGCATTCAGACATGCACCATTCTCTAAAACCTTCCATAAACTCAGACCCAGACACTTTAATTCTGAATGTCTTGATATTTTTATAAAACTTTTAATGGTTTCCTAATAAATTTCATTATAATACAGAAATAACCTTGTGACTCTCTTACTAGGAACCAGTTTGCTTAAAATTAAATAATTTACTTAAAAGTAAAATAAAACATTAAAATTTAATGTTTAATTCCATTAAATACTTCATACATTAAATTACAAAACAAAAAATGAAGACAAATTTTTTTAAAAAAACCACAGAATTGCTTATCACATTCTAGAACCACTATTTGAAATGACAAGGGAAAAAATACCAATAATTGGGCTTAGAGTCATTCAAAGAACCTTTAAAAATAAGGGATTTAGAAGATTTGAATGGTTTCCACAGCTTTTATGTTTGAGTAGCTGTTTGGGAAGGACTAGGAGGTATATCTTTGATAGAGATGCATCACGGGGTGGGGGTGGGGGGACCTCTGTCTGGCTCCTGCTGATGGATCAAGATAGGAGTTCTCAGCTGTTCCTGCTACCATGCCTTTGCTCCAGTATCATGAACTCTAACCCTCTAAAATCATAGGCCCAATTAATTGCTTACTTTTTTAAGTTGCCTTTTAACTTATGGTCATGGTCTTTTGTTATAGCAATAGAAAAATAATTAAGAGGGAAGTTGGTACCAAGAAGTGAGCTACTGATGGGGCAGACCTGATCATATGGGGGTTTTAGAGGAATATGGAAGACTTTGGAACTGAGAACCAGGAAAATGGTCTAATGTTCTAAGTATATCTTAATAGGCTATCCTTGTAGGATCTTGGAAGACTGAGAGTTACGCTGACTGTGAAAGCCCAGGCCAAGAGGGCTGGAGACTAGAGACCATTCTTGTGATGTTTTGGCAAAGAATGAGGCTGTTTTTCCTGTCCTAAGATTTCTCCTGAGGCTAAATAGAAAAGAAACAGACTAATTTCTTTGGCAGAGGAGATTTCAGTCTAATTCTGACCTGATGCTATCAGCAATCACTTATGTAGTAGGTCTATAATGGAAAAGAATATGAAGAGCAAATAGAAATATAAATACAGCTAAAGGAAAAAATGAACACCAGGAAACTTGATGCTGGAGCCAAGGCCATGCTGAATGAGATGAGAAGATTAAAGAGAAGTTTGCTACAGAACAGAATAAAAGGAAGGGTGCTCCCAGGGCAAGACCCCAACCAGCTAAGCTTACAACTTAGAAAAAGAAAGACCTAAGGAATTTTCTGTTCCTAAAAATTTAACAAGAAAGAAAAACTGCAAACATGATTCAAGGGACACTGGCTCCATCCCAGGCAGGCAGTCAAGCTCAGCAGTGCTCTCCACATGGTTCTAGCTCTAGAAACAGAAGGATGCATGCTTGAAGAAGGTTAGTGCAGGGAAGCTGACCTGCTGAGGTCAAGTGTGTCCCAAGAGTCCCTGCACAATGAGGCCATTCACGGAGCTATCAAAAGTGAAGCCTGGATTTCACTGGAGAGCCCAGGGTATTAGAGATACCAGAATCAAGAGACATCTGCCAAGGAGAACTACACATGAGGAATATAATGGGTGTGTGTGTGTGTGTGTGTGTGTGTGTGTGTGTGTGTGTGTGTGTGTGAAGGTATGTGACAGGCACCAAAGCTGGAAGGGAAGAGGAGGCCTTTGACATCAGACACACAGCTATAGGATTTGGAGTTTGTCCTGCTGGGTTTTAGTCTTGCTTTGGTTCAGTCCCCATTCCTATTCCTCCCTTTTGGAATGGTAATATATACTGTGTCACTATATGTTGGAAGTATGGGGAGTACAACTTAGAGATTGCCTTGAGTCTCACTGGGCCATAAGATTTTAATAGTATTGAGACTGGAAAAGGCTGGGTACTTTTTGAATTGAACTAAAAGCATTATACATTATAATCATGAATGAGAGTGGTGACCACAGATTCATATTTCTAAATGTTGTCCTCAGTTGGTGGAACTACATGGGAAGAATTAAGAGGTGTCACTTTGGGGGCGGGGGGGAGAGTTCTTAGTTTTTAAAAGACTTGATGCCACTACATGTCTCTGCCTCAAGCTTGTGGATTAAGATGTGAATTTTTAGCTGTTTCAATGACAAGCCTTTGCTCCACCATCATGGACTCTCAAACTCTGAAACTGTAAGCCCCAATAAACATTTTCCTTTACAAGTTATCTTAGTCATGCTGTTCTTGTCACAGGCAGTGGAAAAGTAATCATGACAGATATCATTCATCAATTTCTTTGCCTTACAACCTTAGAGATTTTTTAATTTTAGGCGTTAAAGAAGCAGTAGATACATTTATAACAGGCAGTTGTAAACACTACCATGATGATAGACTCAACGAGTTCTCTAGTTTAAAAAAATATCTTATTCAAAAACAACAGAAACTCAGAAAAAAACATCTGGCTATATAATTCATTTTTATTTTAAGAATTTTGGATTTTAATGTATCTTTTAAATTTATCTTTCAAAGGAAACAAAATATAACAAAAGTTCGTTTTCAATATAAAACTATTAGGTAATACCTTGACACAGTGAGATTACTACAAAGTTACACCATAAGCACTCCATAATGATTTATCAAAACTTTTTAACAGCCAAAGAGTATATTTTCAATACTAAGCAGTCATTAATTTCTGCCCCAGGAACATGCTAGCCAATCATAATATTCCTATTTCTACCCAACTGATAATTTTATCTCGGTAACTCTTATTTTTGGATTGTCTTTAGAATCTGTTCTCAGTAATTTTCCTGTGAAGCTTTGATCAGTGATTTCCTGAAATATATGAGTCTGTGACTGACTACTAACATGCATCATAAGAAATGCTATGGTCTTTTTAATCTTTCAACATACAGAACACCTGTTTTACTCATAGCAACATTATGTTTTAAACCTTCAGAAAGCTAAATAATAATCATTTACTTTTAGATGACTACTTATCTAATTATTTACTGGGGGAGGCGGGGGGAGGAAGACCACAGTGGTGGATTAGCTTAAGTTGGCCAATTACTGTTTTTACCTAGAAATAGCTGATAACATTGTCATTAAACATAAACTGCTTCAGTAAAAACCGAATCTCAAAACAATTTCATTATTCTGACAAAATTTTACTTCTTGATGAAATTTCAATTTGTTTACAAACCAGTTTAAAGCACTCTAAAGTACTAAAGTAGTCAAGAAAATTAAAATTTAAATGTAACCAATAGGTCAGAGGACTGGGCATGTATCATACAGATGCATGCATGTTATGACAATCAAATATAATTTTTCAACTACTACCAAAATTGAAATGAATCAACACTGGATGACACATGGTTATTATATTGCTCTTCATACTACATATAAGAAATCTTTCAATTTTTAGTAAAAGTTAACTGAGATATAAAAGATGATAGCAGTCCCTAAAAACTTATCTAAGAGATAATACAACTGGAAAATTGGGAAAATAATGATTAGTGATAGTGATATTGCCTTAGTTAGGGTTTGACTGCGGTGAACAGACACCATGACCACGGCAAGTCTTATAACTGACAATATTTAACTGGGGCTGGCTTACAGATTCAGAGGTTTAGCCCATTATCATCAATGGGGGCATGGCAGCATCCAGCAGGCCATGGTGCATGAGGAACTTAGAGTTCTATATCTTCAAACGAAGGAAGCCAGGAAGAGACTGGGCATCCTCAGGCAAATAGGAAAAGGGTCTCCAAGCCCACCCCCAAAGTGACACACTTCTTCCAACAAGGCCACACCTTCTAATAGTGCCACTCCCTTGGCTGAGTATATGCAAACCATCACATTCCACCCCCTGGCCTCCATAGGCTTATTCAAACATAAGTCTATGAGGCCATACCTAAACACAGCATAATGCAAAATACATTTAATCCAACTTCAAAAGACCACATAGTCTATAGCAGTCTTAACAGTGTTAAAAGTCCAAAGTTTAAAGACTCTTCTGATTCATCTGATCACTTAACTGTAAACCTCAAAGCAAGACAGGAAAACACCTGGGCATACTCCAAACCATCACAGGTGTGCAGAGTAGATTAGAACAATGTATCTCACATTCCAAATCATTTTTAAATGAGCAAGTTAGTCATCAAATCAACACATACCCAAGGTAGATCAGCAATAAATACACATTATGATTAACTTAAGACACTTTATGAAAAAAGAGGACAGCATACTTTCTGATGACATCTAAAAAAATGTTTGGTGATTCCTATATTCAAAAGAAGATGACTATCTTGCATAATCTAGAAAATATATAATGTACAGTAAAATATTAAGATAAAAGATCCAATTTCCTATTAAAAAATTGACAAAATTTTGACACATACATTCTCAATATTTGCATACATCTGAATATACACAAAAAGTTATTTTTTAAATAAAATGATTGGTATGTTGTATAATAGGTATCTTTAAAAAACAATCTTAAAAACATGACTGTGGTAACTACCCATTCCATTCTTGAAGGCTCGGACTCTTTGGCTAATTCGATAAACGTGACGAAAGTAGTTTGATATGTAAATCTGTTTATTACCGCCTTAGAACAAACCTCTGCAGAAAAAACAAAACAAAACTAGAATCAAAGTATATGAACTCTATTATCTCTTTCGGAATCTAAATGCAGAAGACACCAAACAACACAATAAAACTTTTTAAAATCACTACAGTGGGATAACTAGACCGCATGGCACTGACAGTGATCTTTAGTAACTCACAGAACGGTGGAAAGAGGTAACATCTGTTAGTGAAGGAAAAGTAAGGGTTCCACCCAGAGCTCATCAGAGCTCATCAGTCTGCACTGTATTTCTAGGGAACCTTCACAACTCTAAGTTCTTACAGCTACATTATGAAAAGGCAAAAATTACAAGTGCTTACATATTTTAATTTGCCACTAAAATAGAACAAAAGTATAGCATTATCTGAGTGACCTCAGAGCTAACTAGACTGAATTAAAATCTGGAGACCAATCTGGAATTTGAGAACAGATTTGGAGGTTCATCAGGGGACCAGGGCTTTCTGTATATCCTTAGGCCCAGAACCGTCCTCCTCTCTCAGGAAAATGATGTTCTGATTTTACAGTTGTAAAAGGGCTGTACATGAAGGAGCATGGGAGCACAGGGTAACCAGTCACATTATCCCGCTCAACCAGGCAACTACAGGGCAACAGATGTCTCAGCCAGTTAACCCTCATGTCCCAGAGGCCAATCTGACAGAAGAGCCCAGCAAACATACAACCCAGTTGAGGAAAAGCCAAAGATTGATTATAAGCTTGATATTCTTGCCCAACAAGAATATCATTTAATTTCTATCAATTTTAAGTCCCTCCTAGTGTATGAGAGGCCAGGGCCTGCCCCTGAAGACCTCTAACTGCCATGCTCCACCCACAGAACCCTCTAACAGCCATAACAGTGTGACCAAAAGGTAGCCAAGCTCTGTCCTACAGAGTAAAAGCCCAAGATCAAGCTTCAAAAATCCTACCAATCCCAGGCCACTCTGAAAAAGTCCAGCCCCAAGAAGCCCTATTTAAAACCTGTCTCTCACTCTTTGTTCCCAAGCAGAGGCAGCCACCCTCCTATGCTTCTCCCAATGAGTCTCTTGCATGAGGTTTGTTGTGCAGTGTGACTGTGTGGTTGCTATTCCTTGGCTCTCGACTGCCACACCTTTCTCCTCAGAGCTCTGATAATTACACTTCGGAATACCTTTCCCCTCAGAGCTGGAACATGTCTCAAATAAAATAGTCTTTCTGAACATTCATCTGTTGAAAGACAATGGGATCAACAACACAGTAGTGAGCCGTCTTTAAATATAAAAGTGCATATAAGAAAACTGTTAAAAGATAAAAAAGCATATTGAAACTTCTTCACAATGTTTTCCAAAGAATGAAATTTCTGAAATATTAGTTCAGTAACAAAACAGGATAAAAAGTTGTATAGGCCTTAGAGAACTTTTTTAAACAATGCAAATTATAAATAAGCAAAAAAGATACTGCAATGAGGTTTATCTGAATTTCAATTTTAAAAAGTGAAAAAACTCCCATAATACTTACTTTGTAAATAGTGCAAAACCATCAATACAAGACTATAGCTGCTTAAAGTGCCTCGACTGGCATCATTTATCTCGTGGTGACTTGCCCACTTCTTAATCACCAGGACTAATGGACGAACTCGATTTTCAACTGCAAGTAAAGTTAACACTTAAAAATGATCATATCACAGTTACTTTGAAAATGTGTATGATTTCCTAATTCTATGCCACTAAGCACTGTTTCTCTCTACGCTAAAGGTAATGCTCACCCTTAATTTGTTACTTCAAAGCTTACCTTAGTTTCCTTTAAACCATCATTTCCTTAAATACATATAGTAACATATTATCAAAAAAAGCAAAAAACGGTTTAACAAAACACAAGTAATGAGATATTGCTATTTACTGTAAACATAAAGGGCCATTGAAAATATAGGAAAAACAGAAGCTGGTTATTTACAAACAAACCAAAAACTTACGGTATGCATAAGTTCTGAGAAGGAATGTGTTTCTAATTCCAACGGTATTGTTTACATTTAAGTCGAATTCCACACAGCTATTTAAAAGAACAAAGGAAAACACACTTCAATATGAGTACTTGGAGGTGGACTAGTAATTAAACTGATTCCAATCCATCCACTGATGCCACATGGAATGAAAACTACCACAGAATGTGTTTTTAAAATGAGTCACTAAAGTAGGAATATATACCTAGTGTATCAGTTAAAGTAGTTTGGTATGTATTAAAAATGTAAACTAAGATTACTATTTAAAAGACCCATAATATATTAATGTTTCTAATTACTCCAAATGAGGTTTTAAAATCTTGTAACCTTTTCTAGATAAACAAAACCCCATGACTGAAACATTCCTGTGTAAACTATCCCACTAAGTTATAACTTCTCAAAGCATAGGTTTACCTACTTTCAAACAATAAAAAGACAAATATTCTTTTCAAAACTGGCTGGAAAATTCTATGTTAAATGCAGGTGCTGATGATCTAAGAAGAGACACATTACTCAAAACATCACCAATGGATGCTTCTTTGAAGCAAAATACCCAACTCATAACATAGAAAACAGGGCAATTATTGTTAAAATCTACAAGCAAGGAAAAATTACTTTATATAAATTAGTTCCACTTATACTCCTTTTTCTATGGCTCTAATTTCTTTTACTACTACACTGTGCTATGAAAAGACGGCCAAAGGGGTAGGTAAGACGACTCGGCAAGTGAAGGTGCTTGTTGCCAAGACTGATGTCATAAACTCAATCCCCAGGAACTCATGATGAAAGACGAGAACTAAGAACTGCATATGTACTACATTGGGCTATACATGCACATACATACACTAAATAAATGTACTCTCCTCTTAAAACACTATCGAGAATAAAATTCCAGGCCTATGATGATAATACATGCCTCTAACCTAACACTTGGGAAGCCAAGACAGAATTAAGACTTTAAAGTCAGTCTGAGCCATGTGTGAGGTCTTATCTCAAAATAAATTAGTCTATCAATTAATTAAAATAATTCTTTTCTTTTTTTTTTTTTTTTAACAAAATCTGAGGTTTACCTTATAATTTTCTTGCTTGGGGAAGCTAAAAAAAAAAAAAATCTAACAAGCATCCCTCATTTCTGTTCATAATAAATGGATAGTATACGTATTAGTGCTACAGAGATAAGCACAGCTTTGGAAACTTAGTGACAACAGCTACAGTCCTTATGTTTGTGTGAGAAATGCCAAAGGCAACTGCTTTATCCTCTGCATAACTCAATGTATCACAAAACCATGTAGGTAGGGACCTGAAGAATTACCTTTTTTCAAAGGGGTTGGAGAAGTATGTCAGCAGCAGATTACCTGCCTGCACGACTAATGCTCTATGTGAACATTCTCCATCATTAGCAGAAAAATAATTTTCTAAAAGTATGAACTGAATATCCATGATGTTTCCTCCACAGGACTAACAACAGGTTTCTCACACAAATTGATAAAAAAAGAATTAAGTATAAGATCATTGTAAACAGTGAAAAAGTACTAACTAGAATATGAAAAAGGGCATCTCTCTGCACCACAAGAACGCTTTAACAAGAAGGGACAATGTCACCTAGGCAACCTCAGGTGGGAACATAGGTATTAGGCTAGCAAAGTTTTTGCCACACCTTGCACAAACAGAAAGATGGAGTTTTTAGCAAGAAAACAACTCTTAAGTATATAATCAATAACTAAGAAAGTTCAATCCTGTACATACATATGTACGTGCATATAATTTCAGTGTTAACACTGCAAATACCAAGAAAACGTGTCTTATCATAATCCTATGTTTACAAGACAATTTATCCAACTGTTCAACAAATGAAGTAACCCACACTTAACTTTCCTTACTTCTGCCTGCCTGTTCATTTGTCTTGAGACAGACACTCACTAGCAGCCCACACTGGATCTGCACTCATCATCTTGCTGCCTCCAACTCCACTGCTGCAACCACAACACTTGATTGTACCATTTACATTCTTATATTCAAATAGTATGTAAAATCTTCTAATACAATATCCTTAAGAATAGAACACAGGCTAGGAGAATATAAAGAAAAAGTTAAATTTCTGAAACTGTTTTACAGTTTTTGTGTCTATCATTCCCTATACTCTCTATGTCTTTAAGTGAAATATAATTTGTTTAATGAAACTTAAAGTTACAACAAACACTTTGACATAAATACATACCAAACTTTATCAAAGAAGGTATGTATTGGGGAACACATTATGAGAAGTTTTAAATTTTAAACTGGGTCCTCCTTGATTGGTCTGGACCTCACTGTACAGACTAGAGGTTCTCAACCTGAGTTGCAACCTCTTTAAAGGCCAAATTACCCTTTCATGGCAGTAACCAAGACCATCAGAAGATATGATTCATAACAGTGGCAAAACTAGTTACAAAGCAGCAGTTTTATAGTGCATCACCACAACCTGAGGAACTGTACTGAAGGGCTGCAGCATTAGGAAGGTTAACAAACACTAGGGCAGACCAAGCCTGGACTCAAACCCACAGAAATCCATTTGCAAGTGTGCACCATTATGCCGAGCTATAAGAGAATCATTTTAAAACCCAAATTGGATCGTCCCAAATATTCAAAATTCAAGCAGAGTAGCTAAGATCAGGTAAGCATGAAGACTGCTCAGAGGAGGAAGAAGAAGAAGAGGAGATTATTTAAAAAAATATTTCTAAAACCTTCAAGATAAGCTGCTGTGCTGTAATACTGATTTCGTGGCTCTCCATCCACATTAGGTAACTAGCCAACATTAATCTAAAGCACATGAAAAAAGGGGGGTGGGCTGGTTAGTAATTATTTACCTGACTTTATCCCTGAACTTCACAATTGGCACTTTTGCACGAATCAGCTGAGGTCTCTCAATATAGCCAGCTGAAGAAGAAAGAGGATGTGAGTATCTGCCAATGTTTCTATTCATAATGTCCCAATGTAGTTTTAAAAGTAGTATTTTAATAAACTAAACCAATATAAGAACAAGCATACTGTCCTTTAAAGTGAGGAATGAGGACGTGGAGAGAGTTCTAGGAAGCCAGGGCTACATAGTGAGTCCCTATAAGGTATGGAGGGAGGGTGGGTGAGTGAAGAGTGAATTCCAGGAAACAAGGAATGAATGCACAGTGAGATCCTGTCAAGTGGGGTGGGGGTGGGGCTGGAGGTAGGGATGGGGCAAGGACTGGAAATCAAGAGAAGGAAAAGGAGGAAAGAAAGAAGGAAAGACAGACATCAAGTCCTTGTAAAAGTTGCCTATACTGTTTTAAAGGGCTTTATGGTTTTTTTGTTTTAAAAAATACAATCTAGTACATAATAGTATCTATAAAGCCATTCATTGGAACATGACTGCAAAAATAGCTAAAAGTAAGAAAATTGATAAATTCTGGTATGACAAATAATAAATGGTAACCACAAAAGTCAGCTGTATTGCTCAAATGCTTATAAATTGGTGAGCCGAGGATAGAGTCAATCATGTATGATCTCAAAGAGGATAAAATAGATAAACACATTTTTAATTTCATCAAAGAAATAAAGAGTTGTAGAAGATAACACATGTAAATTGCAAAAAAGTCTGAAGTGCGGAGGTTAAGAGCACATCCTGCTCTTCCAGAGGCCCTGGGTTCAGACACTAGCACCCACACCTGAGAGCTAATAACAGCCTGCAACTCCAACTCCAGAAAATCCAGTGCCCTCTTCTGGTCTCCATGGCACCTGCACTTTTTTGCACATACCCAAACACAGACAGAAAACTAATTAAAAAGAGAAATACTTTTTTGAAAAAGATTACAAACCTTTATCATGGGAGCAATGTTCTAAGTTTTTAACTATAGAAAAGGACAAAACCAGATTTAAGAAAGAAAAAAAAAGAACTAAAAACTCTGTGGGTATGTTTTTGGTAGGGAGGGTAGTTTTCCTCCATGTGTATATGTAAGTACACATGCATGTGAGTCCATGTGTGTGGAGTCCAGAGGTCAAAACCTAGTGTTTTCTTCTATATTTCTCCAACTTTTTTAAGATTAAAAATAAATGTCAGTGAATCTTATGCCCAATAATTGGACAGAATGGGTGGTCATAGCCAAGATCTTCCTGTCTCTGTGCCTCTCCTGACCCATGTTCATCGTCTAGAGATCTGAACTCAGGCCCCCATGTTTACACAGCGGGTGCTTCGTCTATTACACTTTACCCCAGCCTGTTTGTTAGGTTCTACCACAGTAGGAATGATTAAAAATCCACTGACAATATGAATTATTCCTTTATAGGTGAAATAACGTATCAACTCCAATAAATAACTGATTTTTTTTTCCTACAGCAGATCTAAACAATTCGAGGATAGTGACTTGTTACTTGGCTTTATATTTCCCAATCAATTCAAAGCCTTATATATAAATATCTGTTAAAAAATGGACAAAAAAAAAATCTCTCCAGCATCAGTTCTAAGTATATTATGGATTAGCATAGGTTAAAATTTAGTGAATAAAATCTTTCAATTAAATGTTCTAAGTCAACAATTTTGCTTTCTCTGGGGTAATACACTTGAGCCTCATGTTTAGAGCTCACATCTGTAATATGAGTAAAGTTGTATACTACTGCAGAATAGAAAGTTCTCCCTTACAAAGACAGTCCCTCAAGGTACGCAGGTGGCCTCTAAGCACCAGTTCTCAGCCCCAGAATACTCTAAAGCCCATGATGGCTAGACCCAGCTCCTTGAGACCCAGTTGCTCCCAAGCAGAGGCAGCCACCCTCGTGTGCTTCTCCCAGTAAATCTCTTGGATGAGAGCTGCTATGCAACTTGTCTTTGTGGTATTCCTTGGCTCCCAACTGCAGGATACCTTTCCCCTCAGAGCTCTAACACTTCCTCCTGTAAGGCTATTTCCAGGTCTTGTTGGTTTTGGCTGCTCATTCATGCCTATTTCCCAAGAATCTAAGACCTTCTGAGAAAAAGAAGGGAAGCTTATATATCTTCAAATCTCAAGATATCTTCAAAAGAATATTTTTCAAGTAAATTCAATAATGATTTGCTGAATCATGCTTTTTAACTTAAAGCTAAAAGTCAGAAGTTAAAAGAAGACAAAAGATAGGTGATACACACCTATCACTCCAGAACTCAAGAGGCTGAGGCAGGAGGAACACAAGTTCAAGGATACCCTAGGCTCTATCAAGACCCTCTCTTAAAAAGAAGAAAAAAGAAGTCTAAAAGAATTTAGTTGGAAGAAAACAATCCACAGTATATCTATTCTCATCGGAAAATAAACAATTCTTACCAGAAAAATTAAGTGACCAACATTTAAGTAATAGTTACGTCAGAAGGCGTATGAGACTTACAAAGTCTAGTACAGAAGTGCTTATGGACTAAGGTGAGGATATGTCGTGCTTCAGTCTTCTGATTTACCTGGAAAAAACACTGAAAAGTTAAAGTGTTTTTTCATTATTTTTCTTAGCTTGGTGTAGATTTTTTTCTTAAAGTCACACTTTAAAGTAACAGCAAACATAAACAGCAGACATACTCTTCTCTCACGTTTCTTCCCAGCATATGACTACAAAAGTCAGCCTCAGTGCTCTCTCTCATATCCATATCCATAGCTCAGCAACTACAAGAGGCTGTACTGGGTAAGTTTACGGAATACCTACTGTGATAGTACTAAGATATATTCAAAAGATCAATTAACAGGAAATTCAAATAAATACAATTATAAATAACACAATTGTTAAATAAATATAAAAGCAAAAATAGTCCGTACCTTACAAAAATTGTTAAATTTAATAAATCACAATAGTCTTAAAATAAGTCTTCATTGAAGCCTTATTCCCCCCCCCCCAAAAAAAAAAAAAAAAACCCAAAGTCCACAGCATTTTCAGGGGTTGGGGGACAGATAAAGATTTTTAAAAGGAATCACTGAGAATCCAAAGGAAAGGAAATCTATCGAGAAGATAACCACTACTACATGCTTTGCTTCACAGCATCCTGGTAAACACTCCAGTGACATTCCCATGAAGAGGCGTCACCTGACAAACCACACAGAGAAGCTGGCTCACAGCAACAGCTCAAACCAATTACTGCTGGAGCTGCTCTTGCACACACCATGCTAGTGGTGCCTTACATGTGTGGGCAGGGGAGAGGTCTTTCTGGAACTAAACAGAAAATTCAGACGATGAATTAAACATAAATCAAGGTCTACTCCTTGGCTGGTATATCATAAGAAATGACTTGGAATCACGCCATCACTTACTGGTTCTTCTTTAACAACTAAGCATAAATCGCCATCGCTGCTTCGGGCACCAAATCCATTTAAAGACGATCCAACCAAAAAGAGTCTGCTTTCTAAGGAAGCAGAAGAAGACAGTAAGACATCTGCAGGTGCAAACAGACGGCAAAGGCACGCAGAGAAGGCACACGTACGTGGGAAGAGCAGCTGGATCTCTCTCTGCAGCTGTGCTCTACAGAGTTCTTTCTTCTTCAAGTCACTTGCTTGCTGTTGACAAGTTTCAAACAACTCTAGTATCTGCTGACTCAGCTTGAATACACCATGAAAGAAAACAAAACCAAAACACTTGTTCAAAAACTTATAACTACTGTACTAAGCAGTATAAATGAATACTGCCAGTATTTTAAAAATAAATACATATTACCTTCTTAACACTGACTCAAAGCTACTGTTAACCAAGTACAAAGAACTGCCTGTAAAACTATACATGAATTTCCTAGAATAAAATATTGTATAAGTGACGGAAGGGTAGTCGGACAATTCATAGTGAGTATAATTATGGCTCATCAAACTAAAACCCTCTTATCACTGTCTGCTTTTATGTGGACCATGAAAAAAAGGATGAAATTGTATGCTTATAAGAGTCAGGAAACCAAATGAATATGAAAAAGTAAGAATATGCAACAGGAACCACATACAGATGACATATTCTAAAATATTCACTACAGGTCCCTTTCAAGAAATTTGCTTAACCTCTGATAGTCGTCACACCAATGAATACTACATGTAAGATTTTAGGAAGTCCCGTCTTTCATAGTCACACAAACCACCCTCTATTTTTCACAGCTTTCTTGGAACCCTGATGTCTTGAGATGAGGCTGGCCTCTGCTGTCTCCTTTGTCTAGGTACCTACATAGTCAGCATTTTCCTTCACCCCCAGTTCTTTGTCACCACAGGATGATAAGTGATACCCTTATATGTAGTGAGCTACATTTACCACAATATACTCTGCTTCTGAATTTTTTTTTTTACTATAATATTTTTCACTGGTATACTCTCATGGTATTCTAGTCCTGATATTTTAAATTCTAATATACTGCTTCAGCTTTAATTTCCTGCTCAACTCACTTTCTTATCACCTCACATCTAACATATCTGCTCTAGACTTAGTCAGGAGTCCTTTGAGATCACCTTTTCTTCCAACCCATCAGCACCTAAGTGGTCCTGATGTCCTTCCCTATACAGCCTCTATCCCAGATGCATCTCCTGAACTCCTCTGTTACATCACGCACTAGCAAGATTATCCCTCATACGCTAATGCCTGTGCTGCAAATCTTTACCTGAAAAAAAATATAATACTACTTCCTCTCTTAAATTAAATGTAACATATACAGAAAGACAAAACTGAAAAGCTTTTTAGAAAGCAGAGTCTTGGGGTTGGGGATTTAGCTCAGTGGTAGAGCACTTGCCTAGCAAGTGCAAGGCCCTGGGTTTGGTCCTCAGCTCCGGGGGGAAAAAAAAGCGGAGTCTTTCAAATGTATGGTGTAAGAGTTAGCGTAGCTTAGTATCCTTAGCCTATATTCTGATGTCTCTGGTTAATACTGTTCCCATTTTTCACTACTCCACTCCAAAATGTTTACTGACTTCTTCAAGGCCCCTAAACTTACTTTCTCTTGCAGATAAGCTCACATTAAAATTTTCTAAGAAAAGCCAAGCGTAGTGGTGCACATCTGCAAATCCCAGCAATCAGAAGATGAAGGTAGGAGGATCAGGAGTTCAAGGCCATCCTTTGCTTCATAGGGAATTCCAGAACAGCCTAGGCTACATGAGACCCTGTCTCAAAGAAAAAAGGGAAAAACCTAAGAAAATTAAAAATACCAGATTCAATTCTTCATCTTGCTGAGACTAACAAATTAATATTCCTGAAGGAAATCTCACCTATTTCCTTCTTTCTATGTTCGAATCTATTTTCTCTACCAATGCTTTTATATCCAGGTCTGATGTTCACCTCAGGAGCACAAATAACGTCATCAATTCTTAATCTCTTCTGCATTTTCAGACTTTCCTGCTTGAGCCTCCCCACAGTCTATAAATAACCAGCCAAATGCCTCACTCATCATTCACCCACAGAAGTGTTATTTTGTATCATATCCAGAGTATTTAAGAAGATGCATGAGCTGCTGACACCTTGACCATGAAACTGCCATGATTCTTTACAAAAACCTACCCACAAAAAGAGAGAGAACAACCAGAGAATAAAACAGATCAAACTAAAACAAAACCAAACACTGGCAACAAATACGACATAAATGACTGAGTATCCTTCATGAACCTTTAATCTAACCAGTAAAGGTCAAACTCAACACCAGAATGGCACAGTATCAAAACAGTGAGAAGAAAGGAAAACAGCGTGTGGACGGCCCTTAAATCAGACACTCAGAGATCAAATGGTCTCTAGCTACTGCCTTTTGCTTCTTTCCCTCCAAACTGAAGGTTCGCTGTTGATGCAGTACACAATTCTAGGAGGAACCTTCACAAGCTATAATTTAAAAGCAAATGCAAGAAGTTCTTAGAAAGCTCAAGGACTCAACTGTCAGACACTGAAATCTAAACAGAGCAAAGCCATGAGAGAGAGAGGAAAGGTCTAGAATGATTCTGACTACTGAGGGTATTTGATGTTTGGAAACTCTTTTGGTTACCATAACAGAGATAAGAGTTGTGTGACTGGCATCAAAAGACAAGGGATACAACTAATTATCCTACAAGTTGCAAGGTTGACTGTTCCCTGGGAATATTTGGTCTAAAGCATCAATAATGGAGAATAAAAAGTTCCTGTTCTACACAAAAGTAGGAAAGAAGTAAAACAGAGAAAGAGCCCTAGAGCCGTGAAGCTAGCCTGTCCAACTTTCTCCATCTAAAAGAAGCACAGAAAAAGTAGTCTTCAAATCAAACACAAGTAAAACACAGAGAAAGGGGGGGAGGGGAGGGGAGGGGAAGGGAGGGGAGGAGGAACTAAAATCTCAGGAATAGGAATAAAATTAAAAAAAAAGTTTGGGAGTAATACCTGAAAAAGATGTGAAATAATTTCCATAAAGTTTTCTAAGAAAAGAACGAACAGAGAAACACTGCTAAGATAAAACACATTTCCATGGAGACGTGAGGACATTTTAACATATTTTTAAATGCCTTTTCTCATTTTAATTCTCTGGGAAGACAACAATTTAAATTATACATATGAACACTAAAAATTTATTTTAGAAAAAAATTTATGACAGCAGCAAAGTGCATGAAATTATTGACAAATCTACTTTTCAAAAGCTATGCAGGACATATAGACTGGCATTCACAAATACCGGCATGACAGACATGTAAATATGTGAGAAGTAAGCCTGTATGCTTAACATCTGTGCTCCCGGACGGCACTTGGGGGGTGGAGGTGGAAACGATGAGTCTGAGGTCAGTGTGGGGTACAGAGCGATGCCCTATCGCAAGACAAAATAAAGACATGCCATACTAATAGCTCACAGGACTATCGGTAAGCATATTAATTTTCCTGAAATGAATATGTACAGTCAGTATAATAATTTTTTAAGAAGCAGGCTTCTTTCTAAAAATTAGAAAATGTGTGCTTTATTTGGAAAAGTGAAAGATCAAGAATAGTCAAAGGAGGAAAAAGAAGCTAAAGAGATACAGCTGCACCGCCAAGAAAAAGACAGAAATATACATATATTCATGACTAATACATGACAGCCGGAAGCTGACCCAAAACTAAAACGTGAGAGAAGTATGGACTAAACTAAGATTGGGCCTATGATCAGTCATATGTTGGCATATTATACTAATTTAATCCTGGAATAGCTAAAGATGAAAGATTTACTAACAATATTGATGACATTTTATGTACATAGTTTACCCTTCACTACAACAAAAAGATACAGGCACCCAGGTTTGTGTAAAAAAAAAAAAAAAAAGGTTAGTGTAACAATTTTAACGTCATATAAATACTAGATTTTATTCATCCAGAAAGGTTGATAAACTAGGACCCTCAGGCCAAATACAGCTTCCAGTCTGTAATATATGAACAAGCTAAATAATTTTCACATTTTATTAAGTAGAGGGGAAAAAAGTCAAACAGCCCAAAAAGCTTGAATGCCTAGAATATTTGTTATCTGGTCTTTATGGGAAAAAAAAGCTTGCTAATTGAAGTAGAAGCAAGTAATCCCAGACATCCCAGTAGGTACAGTATCTGTTGCATAAGACAGTGGGGAGACTGCAACAATGCTGAAATGAAACTTACTGTGGTTATACGGGAGCCAAAATGGTGCATATCTGTAATCCCAGCACTCAGGAAGCTAAGGCTGGGGCTGTGAATTTGTGGCCACCCCGAGCCACACAGCACAGCCCTATCTATCCATAATCTTTACACACTATCTCACATATCATTTCCCTGCCATCCTTTACAACTTACTGCTGCAGGATGTCTTCTTATCCAGATACATTAACACCTAAGATGACAGTCCACCTTCAAGGCCATCTCATTCTAAACAAACCAACTCTATTCTGCAAAAAAATTATCCTCCCCAAAATACAATCTCAATGTGTTACTTCATCTTTTCAAAAACTTTCAATGTCATTTGACTATGCAGTCAATCACTGTCTAAGTAACTCACATTAAATACTGTATTACTATACACTTTATAGGGATAACATGTAATTGTTGATCACATTATTAGCAGCAATAGTCACTCAGTAAAATTATTAGTAATTACTGTCAACATACCGTGTGATATTACAGCCAGGTCCCACAATAGGATCTCCCTATTCTTGACTTTAAGCACATTAAACTCCTGCTCTCTGCATTTCTAAAGACACAGGTCAAATCTTGGTTTTAACACTTAATAAATAGATATGACTTTGAGCAAACTATTTAACTTTCTGAACTTAATAAAATGTAGGACCAGATGTTGAAAGAATAAATGTAACATGAGTAAATATCGAAAGAGCAGTGACATTGGTGAACAGCAGTTTTCTTGAAAAGTGAACACTTAAGCCAGGTATGGCAGCACATAATCTGAGCTTTCAGAAAGTGGAACCAAGAGGCTCATGAGTTCAAAGCCAGCTGAGCTACACAGTGAGATCCTAGCTCCAAAAACAGTCACTTGTAAGAATAAACAGAACTGCTTTCCTTTTTCTCACAGTAAGGCAGAAATAAAGTTATCACTCAAAGAAATAAGCTCAACTACAAAATCTCTTTACTTTTCTGGGGAAATACCTTAATTCCAAAGATGGTAAGTACACTGGTGAGAAATTTTTATATATGACTAACCAGATCTTACCACATGACTTATTACCAACTAATATGAAGTATACTTTATTAAATCTACAAAGAAGCAACATATGCCTAGGCTATATGTAAAAGTAAGTTCTCTGGTTAGCTCTACTAACTACTACAAATATAAATATATACAAAATGTATTCCAATATCTATATATAATAAACCCACTTTAAATGTCCTACTAGCATGCACACATTTAAAACCTGTATATAGTAACTATTTATATTTAGAGAATTTACTGCATTTGCCTTACAACATAGTTAAACTTAGAAAGCAAAGCAAAGAAGGAATAAAGGATGAATGAGGAAAGAAAGAAAAAAAAACAAAAACAAAAACAAAAGTAGCACAACATCCCATGTTGGTGTTTTCATTTTATTTTCTCATCTTTCTCACTGATTTTGTCTACTTGTTCCTACTTCACCTCAAGGAAACTGTTGGCATAGAAGGGATAAAATCTTTTTAATAAATAATCCTGGGACAAATGAATCAACCATGGGAAAATACAGCTGGAGCCTACTTCCTACTATATATATAAACTAATTATAAACAGATCAAAGTCCTAAATATAAGGAATAAGAGTAAAAATTCTTAGAGCACATTCTAACACTCAGGAGAATTATGTGAGCTCAAGGACAGCCTGATCTATATATCAAGTTTCAGGCTGGCGAGAACTATATAATGAGATGCTGTGGATAGGTGGGTGGGTGGGTGATAGATCGATCTTGTAACACACAGGCATCAATATTCAAGATACTGTACTGAAAGACGGTTCCTGAGATTCAACACTAACAGCACAAGCAACCAAAGTTTTTACTAATAAACTGAACTAACAAAAAATGAAAATTTTTGTGCTTTAGAAAGTACTACAATAAATCTAAAAATACAATCACAGAAAGACAAAACATTTGCAAATCATCTATCTGAAAAGAGCTACTACTTAGCATATATAAAAATAACTCTTACAATCCAGTAATGAAAAGACAACCTACTAAAATCTGGACAAAGAATCCAAATGGACACCTCTCCAAGGAACACACAAATGTCCACAAGTAAATTATAAGATGCTCAGTATCACCAGACATAAAGGAATGGGAACTGAAGCCACTGTTATACCAGGGCTCCAATAAGGAGGCAAGATAAGGATAAACGGTGACAGTCACTCAGTGTTTGCCCAGCATGTTGAAAGCCCTGAATTCCATCTCTAATAACATAGGCAACTGAGAGACAGATGAGGGGTGTGGGGAATAAGGGGTGAGGGAGTAGGGGGATAGACACAAAATGTCACAGGGGCATAAACAAAATTGAGCATCTGTATACATGTAAAATCCACTTTATGGAACACTTAGGTGATTCCTAAAAGGTTGAACATATTTTACCATATTACCCAACAATTTCACTTTTGTGTAAACATCAAGAGTGAAAACACATATCCACGCAAAATTCTGTATACAAGACATTTACAGCACCATTATTAACAGCCAGAGGAAGAAACTTAAAAGCCCATCACCTGAGGAATATGTTAGCAAAATATAGTATATATCTATACAATAAAATATTATTCAACTGAAAAAAATGCAGTTCCAACAGTCAGTGAAGCTGAGGCAGGAGGTTAGTGTGTTCAAGACCGGCCTAAACCATATGGCCAGTAGTCTCAAAAAACACAAAAACAAAAGTAAATACACATGGATAAACCTAAAACCATTATGTGACATGAAAGAAACCAGGCACAAATGGCCATAGATCACCTGACTCCACTCAGAGGAAGCGGGAAGGAAAGTGGGCACTGTTGAAGCACAGGTTTTCCGGGGAGTGGTGAGTATGTTTTGGAATAGGGAGCTGCACAGCTTTGTGAGCGGACTGAAATCTACTGACTTGTCCATTTTAAAAGGATGCGAAAAAAAGGAATACGGGAGACAGGGAAAGGAATTTTACAGTAGCACTCAGAGAACAAAAGGATGATGGACATTCTGCACCCTTCCCAATTACCTACTAGGGCTTCTTAACTTTCACTAAACACGGCTGAGAAAAGCGACATTCTTCTACCATGAGATAGTAACTAACTCTTTGTCCCAATGTTAACGTCATTTTCCAAGGAGAAGCAAATGCTTCCATTTAACCAAAATAACTTTTACTGATCTTTTTGATAAATCTTTCTTGATCACACCATTTAAATGTGTATTTCCCCAGAGATCATCCGAAAAGCCAATGCTTTTGAACATTTTATTACAATTACCATATGAATGGCCATGTTTTTTACAGGAAGAACACTCGTAGTGGTTAGTGGTATGCACCTTTCACCCAAGCACTTGGACACAGACACAGGCACATCTTTGTGAGTTCTGGGTAGACCAGTTTGTTCTACAAAGTAAATTCTAGGACCACCGGAGCTACATAGAAACCTTGTCTCAAAAAACCCACCACCACCACCAATAATCCATTCATTCACTTAAAAAACAAGTTGCAAGAGAACTCCCTAACAAATAAGAAATCAAATGTTTCAGGTTCTAATCCCAAATTTTGGAAGTTAGAAAAAAATCTGATTCTGAAAAGTATACTTATGACAGAAGGGAAAAAAAAAAAAATCAGTGATATTTAGAAAAAAAATAAATGTAGAAAATTAGGTATTCCTGATCCGTTTAATATATTCTTTATATGAAAATTCAAAAGGCAAAACAACTGTACTAAAATTACCTTATCTTTGGCCTCAGGCAGTGTGATTTCTCTAGGTTCTAACAGTGGAATTTCTCGAAGAGGTGGAACACATCTGACTATCTCTGGTACATAGTGTGTATGAAACAACGGTGGCATGGAGTATCTTCGGTCACCTGACAAAGGCACTAGCTGGTTGATTATAGTTGGCTCTTGGTGGGGTGAATGGAAACGCTGCCGTTTACCATCAAGAGGAAAGGCTTTTTCATCGCTTATTCTCCTGAAAACAAGCAAATATACCTTAGTGACAAAGTCACAACTTCCTGACAACAGAAAGGTAAAACACGGAAGCAGACAGTAACAGCGCTGTGACTCTTTGGAAAAGGAGACATTGTAAACTCCCTAGTGGACTTCTACCATGTACTTTCAGCACAAGAAATGACTTCCTTCCAATGCCTTAGAAAAATAAAGATAATGATATGCATTTGATCTACCAAATGAGTCACCACATTGAACACACTATAAAGAATGACTATATATTATTCAATTACTAAAGATAACAAAGTGTTAAGAAAATTGAGTAATATGTAGTGACACACATACACATATACATACACACACACACACATATATATTTTTTTTTTTTTAAAGAGCCTTTGAACAGACCTATGTTCTGGCTCATCGTGGGGATAAAAATGAACATTTTTATAAAGGCTATATAAAAGGTATTAGACAACAGGAGACGCTTAAACAATGCTGCATTTCAGATGCTATGCATCAACATAAGTGTCTTGGGCGTGATTAAAGCATTCTGGTTACAAAGGTTACATGTGTTTCTATAAGGAAAAGGCTAAGATGTTGTAGATAAAGTATAGTAATGCCAACAATGTCCCTTCTTATAATTCAGGGGAACTGTGAGAGTGGGAAGAGACAAAATAAACAGCTAAGGTCTGCAACCAATGAACCTAGCAAAAGAGCACACAGATATCCGTTATACTGTCTTTTGCATATTTCAAAAAGTTTGAAAATTTTCAAAAAAATAGTTAAGTTCGAACAGAAAGCCTGCCAAGTTTCTGTAAAGCCCTGAGTTCAAACCCCAGGAGGGAGATAAGTAAGTTGACAAGGAAAATGATATTTACTAAGCTGTTCACATAAAATATCTTATGACAAATCCTTTGGGCCAACACCATCTAAAGGTTTTATTATTACACTGCTCCTCTGGGATTATTCTATCTTTGCAGAATCACAAAATAACTGGAACTCCTACTCATAAATAAAAGTATACAGAACACATAATGTTCATGTGTTATTTTTAATACTGAAATTAATTACAGCAAACACAATGAGTATCTTTGATTAAAATACCAATTTTAATTTTAAAAAATAGCTCTATGAACTAATGGAACTTATCTTTACTCGTGGCTACTAAGGCAATTCCAAAAAAATACACAAAACTGATGAAGTCAGTATTCTTAGAATCAGCATATATCTCTTCCAGGGACAATCCAGAAAATGTGTAATGTTAATCATAAAGCAGAATGACAGATGTCAAATTACAGCCATAGCATCTGTGTCTGCACCCTTCAGCTTTTGTATAAAGACTCAAATAGGCTACACTGTCCATGTAATTTTATACAATTGTTACATAGTTCTCAGGACTATAACATTTCTTCCAAACACTTGAGAAATACTTACTTCCTTCCTCGAAATAATGGGGATGTTGAGGTCTGTATTGGACTAACAGTTCCGTATGTCAGGGGCTGTAAGGACACAGCTCTAGACAAGCTACCAAAAGCAAAGAACAATAGTAATATGAATATTTTTCCTTAGAACCAAAAATTCCACACAAACTAAATACTTTACTAGTCAAAAAGCAAAACAAACAACCACCCCAAGGTTTAATAATATTTTCTCTACTTTCAAATACTGAACACAAATACTTTATTTCAAAGAGAAAACAATTTAATGAGATAGTTCAATATAACACTGTACTCACTCTACATTTTGAAAGTTGAATTGTGCATCTATAAGTTGCTGGTGTGAATAAAGAGTTGGTGAGAGAGCAAAGAAGTTGTTATGCTGTTGGTGGGTTGGAGTGAAGGGTGGACGACCCAAAATTGAGTTTGGGAACATGCTCTTGTTCACTAAAGGTAAACATGTATTCTTCTACCTATAATTTAAAAAGACAATACTATATTATTACAGCTTAAGGAGGAAGAACTCTTTGATAAGTATCTTCTAGTTAAAACAACCAGCTATCAAATTAGTCATTTCATTTGTAAAGTTATTTTTGGTAGTTTAAATAGGCTTTAAGTTCTACTGTAGGTGACAAATCACTGATAACTTAAAATCTGAACCACATTCAAACATTTTCAATATTATGCATGCTTCAAATTTTCAGATGAATATACTCTAGTAAGTTTACCTTAATAGCAACAATTCTTTTATCAGTACTATTCTAATCTAACACCAAATCATTCAAGAGATGTAATTAAATTGCTCAGACAGTTACATTTTCACAACCTCACTCATAAAAAGGTACAAGCTATCATGTGACAACCTGGCTAGGATACAGTACTTTACATATCTGAAGAAATGAAGAATGTATGTCACCTACCAATTCATAAAATTCCAAGATTTTTCTCAATGTCTATACATAAAAGACACAACAAAATAGTGTTGTTCCATAGAGGAAGCAAAGCTCTAGAGAACAGAGCACCTTACTAACGTAGTAAGATACTTAGATGCTTCTTTTTACAATTTTTTTCAATGACTAATCCAGCAAAGCTGTAGTCTTCAAAGGGGTAGGTAAGGTAGCATACAAAAACCAAGAAAACAAAGTAAAAATGATACTCCCTGGCCACCTTCTTAAAATAGGCAATTAGAAAATTCTTAACTGAGGAACAGTGTAAAAATAACAATAAGCAAAATGACAGAACTCAGTAAAAGGGTCTGCTATAAAAAAGAAAATAACTTTTTTTAAAAAAAGATTTATTTATTATCTTTAAGTACACTGTAGCTGGTCTGAAGACAGCATCAGATTTCATTACAGATGGTTGTGAGCCACCATGTGATTGCTGGGATTTGAACTCAGGTCCTCTGGAAGAGCAGTCAGTGCTCTTAACCTCTGAGCCATCTCTCCAGCCCCCAAAAGAAAATAACTTACTAGCTTATATACAAGAAATGCTAATAACTGCCAAGCACATATTATTTTCCATTTAGACTTCTAATAGCTCATGCTTAAAATAATCATCAAAGAGAGAGGGAGGGAAAAAATGGGAAATAAGCAGAAATTATAACAATGAACAAAAAGGAAAAATAATTAATAATGATGATGATAAAAGCCTAAAGAACCCAAGTACACAATCATTTCAGCAAAGTTCATGAAAAACAGAAAAACACACAAAGAAGAAAATCACTGAACAAATAAAAGAGAAAATTGTCCTGGACTAAAAATATACATACACACAGATGGAATTTCAGAATATCCAGAGAAAAGTATTTTATCAATATTCCAGGGAAGGAAATATTAAGAAGCTTGGGGATCAAAATGTCTCTAGACTTTCTAATAGCAACAGTAGAAGCCACAAGACACAAATTAATGCCTTTAACTCTTTGTAAGCCATTGTTAAATCACAAGGCTATCCCTGTCTACAGGGAAAATGAAAATATTTGTAGATATGGAAAGTAAAATGAAAAAGATGAGGCAAAATGACATACATTAGTAATCCCCAGCATCCAGGAGACTAAGGTGGGAGATGCAAAGCTGTTTTCAGCCACTGATGACACAGAGGCAAGTGGATCATCAAGACTTCAAGGCCAGCCTGGTATATATTGAGTTTCAAAACAGCTGGGTTAAAATAGTGACTCTGTCTCAAAACAAAGAAAACCCAGACTAGGGTAAATTCCCAGAATGATAGAAAAGGGAAGTTGACAGTTCCTCAACCAGATTAGAAAGATGATCTTAAGATAAAACTCAAGAAATGCAAATCAAAACAATTTTGAGATATCTTCTTAGCCCAGTCAGAAAAGCAAAGATAAACAAGAAAATGAAAAATAAACGCTAGAGGGGCCATGCGGGAAAGGGCGCCCTCGCTCACTCACTGTTCCTGGGATCATAAGCTGGCCCACACATTCTGGATGTGGTGGCACATGCCTTTAATCCCAACATTCAGGGGGCAGAGGCAGAGGTGGGCAGACCTCTGAGTTTTAGGGCCAGCCTGGTCTACAATTCCAGGACAGCTAGAGCTACACAGAGAAACCTGTTTTGAAAAAAAAAATTAAATTAAGTAAGAGGGGGAAAAAAAAAGAAAAAAAGCTAAAAACAACTCTACTATATCTGCTGTATTTGCATATATTTACTATGAATTTGTATAATAACACTGCAAGTTTTATGTGTATATATTATGTGTAAAGGATTACTCGGGCTCCAAAAACTACTAGATTTTCTTTTCTGATAAACAAAATAATGAACTACAAAAGCTTTTAATAAAAGAAAAATAATACCTAGACAGTTAAATGAATTAGAGAAGAAAGCTAAGAAGACTGGGAAAGTCTAAGATTAGAAAGGGGGCTGAAGGAGCCTGAAACTAAAACTCGAGCATATAAATTTTGTTCCTTGTTTTTCAATTCTGTGGGATTAAAATTTCCTAGGTTGATAGATTCACCAATCCAAGGTTCACTATAGGTTGTAGATAGGCAACTTATCACTATTATCAGACCTCATTCCAAATGCCTCTATTCATTCCAAAATGACTCTAATTTGTACCAGAGACAAAGTATTTCATATAGAAAATTAGTCTGCCCAATTCTTCCAAGTCTACACTTCCTGTTGTAAGGTTTACGGTTGTTATTTTTTATCAGCAACTGGTGACCTGTACTCTGAATTTCACTGCTCAGAGGAAAAGGGTGGTTAAGATTTGGTTCCCTATACTCTGCTTCCCTGAACTAACTTCTCATTCAGAAGCAATCTTTTTCATAGGGTTTATGGAAAATGTCATTAAGTGGTTAGCTATAATGTATTTTGCTTGACATCTTTGTTTTTTGGAATATAGAAACCATGGCCCTACGTAAAAGCATCTAGACTTAGAAAAACTAGAACTAAAAATAAAAAGTTCTATTTCAAGTCATACACAAAGAGGCAAACCCCTGAAACCCCAGTGCTTGGGAAGCTAAGGGAGGATGATGAGCAGTTTAAGACTAGCTGGGAAAACACAGCAAGCTCACACCCAGCCTGGACCTAAGAAGACTCTCAAAAAAACAAAACAAGTTCTATCTCAGAGCTAGCAGTAGTGGTACATTCCTGAGATCCCAGAACTCAGGAGGCTGAGGCACATGTGAAGTTTAAGGATCGCCTGAGTTTCAAAGGAGTGAAAACCTACCTCTGAAAGCAAACAAGGGGCACAGGGGTGTTCCAGGGTCAAGAGCACTGAGGACCTTATAGAGGACCAGGTATGGCCCTCAGCAAACACACAGTGACTCCAGTTTCAATAAACAATATGCTTTTTTTTACTTCTGGACCCAAACAAGTCTTTATGTCTGCATTCAGACGTAAAGATGCAGAAATGTCAGTAATAAGCTCCAGCTTATGTTTCTATCCTTACACGGTCAAATCCAAACAAAGTGCAAGTCAAAGATGACATGGTACACTGAACTACTCTGCAACATTAACACCAGATGATTCTAGGCTTACAATTGCTATGGCCAAAAATTCTAGGGTACACATCTAGTTCAGCATACTCAAATGCAAAATAAGTACTAATTTTTATTTATTATTTTATTGAGAAAGGGTCTCACTGTGTAGCCTTCCTGTCTTGGAACTCTATGTAGACCAGGCTGGCCTTGAACTCACAGATACCAGACTGCTTCTGAGAAACATTCATTCTTCTGGAGTCCTAAAATAAAATACTAGTCAGGTTCTCTCAGGAATTTTGACTCCTAAGTCAAACTTACTTGACAAGACTTCAAAACAGAACCACTCCTAAGAAATTTAACCAACAGCATTCTAGGCTTAACCCACCACCACACCCCCTCAGCCTATATGATCCTCTGGATAAGAAAGTAAATCAAAGCCCAGATATTTTCTAATATTATATCAATAATCACTGTAACGATATTGAAACAATGATCTACTGCAAAAGTACAAGGGAGCCAGGTGTGATGGCGCACACACACCCTTAATCCCATCGCTTAAAAGACAAAGGTAGGCAGATCTCTGTGAGCTCAAGACCTGCCTTGTCCAGAAAACAAGGTTAACTTCTAGGCTAGCCAAGGCTATATAGAGAGACCTTGACTGAATAGCAAAGCAAATCAAAAGAGATGTTTATAAAATAGTTTACTGAAGTAAGATCAAGTAAAACTATCACTATACCAGAACTTTATATAAAATTTTAACCATTTTCTTTATAGTTTAATGAAGCTTCCCCCACTAGAGACTACCTGTAAGTTATTCCCATTTTCTGTAGTAGTATGATAAATTTTATAGTAGCACCCAGAAATAGACAGTATTCTACTTTTCATACCTTAGAAGTTATTGGCTTTTAAATCTGTGCTCAACAGTAAAACAGGATAATCTAGGAAAATGTGTACAGTTTTTAATAACCATTAAACTACTTCTTGCCTTGAGAAAAGAACCTTGAGGACTACTTTGTCTAATATGCTTAAACCAATGTAATATTAATACAAGTTTACGTGTAACTGAACAGATACAAGACAAGACAGTCTCAAAGTATTTCTAGTAACCGTATTTGGTCTCTTAATTTGCAACTGGAATTAATTGTAGTCAAATTGATCTCTCCAACAAGTTATTGACTACTCAAGTTTACATAACTGTCTCTTCAGGATTCCTTAGAAAGTAGCAGTTACCTACTATAAGCAAGAACTGTATGGCTAAATCAAGTTACGTGTCCACTCTGTCCACTCTGCCCAAGAGTCTTTGGTCAGTTCTTTTCTCCACAACAGAAGACTAACTCCTAAATTCTGCTCAGCATGCACTGTCAAAACCACCTTCAGGCTTTGAACAGGGCATTCTTTTTATTACAAATTAAATTCCATCCAAGAGTTAAGAGGAAAACCTAGCAACAGGACTCCAAATGGACATGTCTCACATGATCAAGTTTCACTTGAAGTCTCTATTTCTCGATTACACACAATTGGGGCTATTCACACCAATGTTTCTATTACAGGTTACTAATCAGTACAAATTAATAATGTTAATAGTTGTTAGCACAACAAAGCCCTATAGTACTAAACTATATACTATGATTGTAGTGTACCTGTACACAAACGAACCCTCGGTCTTACCTCACAAAAACCATACACTAAACTTGATAAGTTTCCAACCCTGTTTGACCTGCACAATTTTTTTCCTCTTCCCTTTCTTTTATCAACGAATGAATTATTTTAAACAACGATCAAATGGGCAAAACAAGAAAAGGAACTTAAATCACAGACACCAGGAAAACACATACCCCCCGGGTTCTTACCCAGATAAAGGACGGAGACCCTCACCACAAATCTAACTAAGAAAAGTGTATTCGACCATCAGACAGTCCCAACCTGTCTTAAAGATAAATGCCTTTCACAAGAGTTAATTAATTTCGACATTTACCTTAGGTCTCCACTGCCTTTTGGAACTCCAGGAGGGAGTATCAAGACAGTCTTACTCTTTCGGTCTAGGGAGTGAGGAAAGGGCGGGAGGCGACATGAGAACTACCGAGAAGACAGAATCAGAGAAGCCAGCGGCACCAACATTCTTCACAAAGTCCAGCGGCCTGGGAACGCCCCTAATCTGGGGAGCTCCAGGCTCCCGCGCAAAACACAACGCCAGTTTCAGAAAAGTTTCACGCGCGCGGCCGGGGACCAGGGCCTGCACACGTGCATCCCACCGAAGCCCCTGAACTCACCGGCGTCCACGCCGAAGGGCCGAGCAGGGCCCAGCGGCACTGCCCGCCAACACGCTCCCAGGCCCGAGCTGCCGCCCGAGCAGGCAGAGGTAGGAGCAGCCCGCGGCACAGCGAGGCCCAGCTCGGGCGGGCAACCTAGGACCCGGCAGGGCGGCGGAAAGTCGCGAGCCCAAGGCCAGGCCCGCGCGGGCGTGTTAAGTTGGGGGTAGCGACAACAAAAAGAAAGGGAAAAAAAAAGGCGGAAGACTAAAAAATCGCCGAAAAGGCGGCGTAGACAACCCTGTCAGAGATACCCGGAAATTCAGCGTGACCCCGGAAAGGAATGTGCAGCGAGAGCCAAAGGTCAGACTTCCGGCAGCAGACTCTGGAGAGCGCGTTGGCTGAACTGCGCAGGCGCACAGCTTCCCCCACTTGTTCCAGCTTGGAAGTCTGCGGGCCGCCTCTAAGGCAGTGAGAAAGGAAGGGACAGACTGGGCCATTCCGCAGAGCACTCTGCCGCCACATACAGCACCTCCGCTGTTGGCTGTTTCCTGCAGGCCTGTTCTGTCTATGGAGGGTCTTCCAGGACATATCCAAAACTAACCTCCCCAATGCGGAAAGATCAGTATTAAATTTTGGGTGATTTTCTCCTCAAAAACAAAACAAAAAACAGTTTCTTATAGACAAAAAAAAAAAAAGCCCATAATGCCCCAAAACACCCACTCAGCACCCTGCCCTAGCTCCCACTCACTTGTCCAACAAGCACTGTTGTTTCTCACTGAGTGAGCTTTAGTATCTGGTGAAATTGTCAAAACTGCTTGATTTATTGATGTAAATCTGTAAACAATAGCCCTGTATTATCCCCGTAGGAAGTATAAAAACCTGACCGCTCCCATTCCCGAAAGTAATGATTTCTTTTCTGCTTTTTGGTTTCCTTGTTGGTTCCTTTGTTTGTTTGTTTGTTTGTTTGTTTTTCTTGTTTTTAGTTATGAAATTTTCAATTTTCCTACTTTCTTAACTCAAACTGAGGTCATCTTCGTGATGCTTAGCGTCCTTTGATACCACATGAGTAATAGCCTAGCTGAATCCCACCTAATTTGATGAAATTTTTCATTTCCCTTGACCTCTAAAATCTTTATAAATTATATTTTGAGTCATTTAAATAATTTTTGAAAACTTGTCGTGTGCTTCCAAGTATCATCTGACCTGGTAAATGTTCACTGTGCTTTGGTAACAAAGTATGTTCTACGGTTACTATGTAGAGTGTTTCATAAACGTCAGTCAAGTGGATCCTGAGCGTCCCTATGGTTTCCTGCCTTCCTTGTCTTTTGATGCATAAGAAAGGCATCTAGGAAGGCTGGGCATGTAGGTCAGTCGCTCAGCCTATCATATCTGAGTCCCCGGGTCCCCAGCGCTGAAAAAGTTCTGAAACACGACTATAATTATGGCTTATCCCCTGTCTGTATGTCTGTCTGTCAGCTGTTACAGCCTGTGTTTATCAACCTCCAGAGAGTTTTCTCCTTAGGGAATGATCCACGTTGTAAACAGACCTATTCTTCGCTGTTACTGTCACTCTAGAGTATGTTCTTTCTGATCATGATCCAATTTTATGGCGGATAGTACTAATGCACGTTTTAAAAAGGAAAGTGTATTTGTGATTTTGCTTCTCACTCTGACCAAAATATCTGACAGAAAGGTTTCCGTTGGCTCATGGTTTCAGAAGTTTCAGTAGCAAGGAAGTCATGAGAGAGTTCACCATGGCAGCCAACAGGAGGTTCGCACTTGCCCAGTACTAAACTGATCCACTTTCATGAACTGCCATACACAAGAATGGCTGTTTTAAGGCACGAAGCTCCACTTAAGGCATTGCATTTTCACCAACAATTACATTTGTATACACTTCACCACCACAACCACCACCACACACACATTTAAAAAAAAAAAAAAAAACCCAAACCCTATGACAAATTTGAACCATGACTCACAAATATGAACAACTACGTTTAAAACTCCCTACTGGTCAGAGAACTGTAAATTAAAATTACTTTGAGTAATTTCATTCTCACGCCAGTCAGAATGCTATCATCAGAAAATCTGACAATAAATGTTGAGGATGTAGGGGAAAAGAAACCCTTACCCTGATGGAAAGTTGGAAGGCTCCTGAGAAATTAAAACTAGACCTGCCATATCATCTGTTATACTCCTCGGTACTCTGCCCACAGAACGCCATATCCCACCAGAGAGAGATTTTGCACATCTATGTTTATTGCTGCTCTAGTCTACAACAGCAAAGAAATTAAAGCAACTTAAATGTCGGTTGACAGATGAATGGATAGTGAAAAGGTGGTACCTGTACAAAATTGAGTATTAATCTCTAAATAAAAACAAAAACATTTTCACGGGAATAATAGGCATAGAAAGTATAATTTGTGAGGCCAAACTCAGAAAAAAAAAAAAGTGACATGTCCTCCCTTACATGACGGTCCTAGCCTATAAAGCCTATAATTTATATATGCCAACAGATGTAGATGAAGCTATGGCAAGTGTTATAGCTCTGAGGGAAAAGGCTTCTCCAACGGAGCCCAGTCCCAGCTCTGGGCCATTGCCCTCACCCTCCATCTCCTCGCTGATGTGTCCCACTTCCTACCTGGTTTGGCGTTGTCCAGTTTTTGCTTGTACTTTCTAAGCTTTCTCGGGAGCAGCCTGGATACAGCCTGTCAGGGACTGGTGGGCTTGAATCTGCATCTCTCCCCACCCCCTGGGGACCCCCTTGTTGTCCAGGTCTCCCCATGTGTCAGTGCTCTACCCTCACCCTGCCCATGATTCACCCCGCTTCCCCTCTGCAAGCCGGCAGGTGAGTCGGGTGATGGTGTACTCTGCCCTGTGCATCCCCCTCGGGTACTGAGGGAACATGGGGGGAGAGGAGGGGACCCCTGGGCCTGGGGTGCCCTCCCGATCTCGTCCTGTATTTCTCCAGCTCCAGTTCTGGATAGTGCAAGTTGTCAAGAAAAGGGACCTAGTTTAGCGATGGCCCTGGAGATGAAGTTCTGGAAGCTCAAGGGTAGATGAATTCAGCTCAGTATCTCCTGCCCAGACTGGACATCTTGGTCTTTTTCTCAGAACTGAAACGAACCATTTTTTTGTATGATAAAGACCCCCAAAATGCTTTTTTAAGTGGGGAGAGGGAGTAGGTGTGCCGGGAGCCTCCTTAACCTCCGTAAGCCGTTTCTGCTCCTGAGTCTGCTGATTTTGGTTCACTTTATCCTATTTTCCCTTCGGTCCCAGGCCCCAGGGAAAAGAAAGGAAGTGCATATGTGGGAACTGGTACCACTGGAACTCATATCTTAATGTCCATGATGGTCTGCACCCCTCCTTTCCCCAAGGTAAAATGGAGGGTGCTGTGGGGGTCAGCCCACTCCATGGCAGTGTCCCCAGAGGAGTCAGACTACCATGCCATCCCAGGCCAAGAGGGCAGACATTTTTTTCTAGTTTTTAATTGATGTGTGGGAGGGCTGGGGAGGCTTTCTATCACTATGCATGTTTCTCTGCTGAGGGTGGGATATTCCATCCTTTTAATCAAGAAGATTGTGATCTTGACTAATGAAAAGGACTTTATAATTGTGGGAAGCAAAATGAATGAAAATATATATACATATATATGCATGTATATGAATATGTATATACATATATGTGTGATGTATTAGAGTAGCTTACAGTCAGTGGCCCAATTATTCCAAAAATAGCTTTCTCCTGAAAGAAGAATCCAATAGCTGTTGAGTCCACCATGGCTCAGATGGTTTTCAGTAGACAATGGAAGGAGGCCGTAATGCCAGTGGAGGGATCAACATGAAAGCAAGAACAAGGGGAAGCAGGTAGGCACAGAGAGCAAGCTTCTCCATGTCATTCATATAGGCTGCCACTGAAAGATACAGCCCAGGCATAAAGTGGGCCTTCTTACTTCAAATGATCTGATCAAGAAAAATCCCTCAAGTTTATTCAGCACCTCAGGTTTGGGTTCCAGATATTGTCAATATATATATTTCAGATATATTCAAGCTGACCACTTTGAATACCCACCCCATCTGCCAAAAGGATATTGCAAATCTAAACATTTATGCACCAAATACAAGAACACCCAAGTTCATAAAAGAAATGCTACTACAGCTAAAACCACATATTGACACTCGGTGATAGTAGGTGACTTTAGTACAGCATTCTCACCAACAGACAGGTCATCCAGACCAGAACTAGACAGAGAAATGGTGAAGTTAAATAAGATCATAAATCTAGTGGATCTAGGAAATATATTTAGAGAACATTTGCCCCAAACACAAAGGATGTAGTTTCAGCAGCTCATGGGACTTTCTCCAATACTGACCAGATATTAGACCATGAAACATATCAACAATGACAAGAAATTCAAGATAGCACCCTGCTTCTTATCTGACCACCATGAAGTAAAATTGGATAACAACAGCAGTAGAAAGTATTCAAACTCATGGAACTGAACAATTCACTGTTTAATGAACATTGGGTCAAGACAGAAATCAAGAAAGAAATTAAATATTTGTTTTTTAGAATTTAATGAAAATGAAAATAACATTCCCAATCATGGGACAAAATGAAAAAAAGCTGTAAGAGGCAATTCATCATTGTGCTGACATCAAAATACTCAAGTTATCCCATATTATTTCACATTAGTTCTTTAACAACACAGCTGAAAGCTTCAGAACAACAAGTAACACCCCAAAACACAGATGGCAAGAAATAATCAAACTCAATGAAATAGAAACAAGGAGGAATAAAACAATACAAAGAATTAATGAATTGATAAAGGTTCATAGAGAAAATCAACAAGATTGACAAACCCTTAGCCAAATTAAAGACAAAGAGAAGATCAAAATTAATAATGCTAGAGATGAAAAGGGAGACATCACATCAGACACCAAGATAATTCAGAGAACCTTGAGAACATACTTTTAAAAACTGTACTTCACAAAACCAAAAAATCTTAAACAAGTGGATAAATTCCTCAATATATACAAAACCAACCAATGTTAAATCAAGATCAAGCAATTCTAACAAACTCAAAATACTTACTGAAATAGAAGCAATAATTAAAAGTCTCCGAACCAAAATAAACCAAGGCCAGATAGATTCAGTGCGGAATTCTACCAGATATTCCAGGAAGAATTAACACCAATACTCCTCAAATTATTCCCATAAGATAGAACTGAAGGAACAGTTCCTAATTCTTTTTGTGAGGATATCATTACTCTGATACAAAAAGTACACTAAGGTCCAATAACAGAAAGAAAAATATAGATCAATATCCCTTATGGACATAGATGAAGATGTTCTCAATAAGATACTTGTAAATTGAATCTAAGAACACATCGAAAAAATTATCCACTATAATCAAGTTGGCTTTATGCAGAGATGCAGGGATAGTTTAACATATGTAAATCAATACATGTAATCCACATATAAACAGGCTGAAAGACAAAAAACACATTATATGCAAAAACGGCCTTTGACAAAATCAAATATACCTTTGTGATAAAAGGCCTGAAGAAATCAGGGAATACAAGAGACAAATATCAATATAATAAAGATGGTTTGCAGCGAGCCCACAGCCAGCATCTACCTAAATGGAGAGACAGGCAAAGCGTTTCCACTGAAATACAGGAACAAGACAAGAATGTTCACTCTCTCCACACCTACTCAGTATATACCTGAAGTCTTAGCTAGAGCACTAAAGCAATTGAAACAGATCAAGGGGCTATGAATAGGAAAGAAAGAAATCAAAATACCTTTATTTGCAGCTATTATGAATTTACAGATAAAAGTCCCTAAAAACTCCACCAGGAAACTTCTACAGCTCATAAAGACTTTCAGCAAAGAAGCTGGATACAAAATTAACTCACAAGGATCTGCAGCTTTCATGTATACAAATGACAAACAGACTGAGAAAGAAATCAGGGTAAATGCTATCTTTCACAGTAGCCTACAAAACATACAAATATTGGAATAACTCTAACCAAGCAAATGAAAGACTCGTGTAATAAAATTCACTGAAACATTGAAGAAAGAAATTGTAGGAGATGCCAGAAGGTGGAAATACCTCTCATGCTCAAGGATGGGTAGGTAGGGTGAATATAGTGAAAACTGTCGTCCTACTAAGAGCACTCTGCAGATCAATGCAATCCCTATCGAAATCCCAACACAGTTCTTCATGGAAACTGTCAAAACAATGTTTAACTTCATGTGCAAAAACATAAACCCAGAATAGCTAAAAAAAAAAAACCAATCGTAAATAATAAAAGACCCGTTGGAGGTGTCGCTGTCCCAGATTTCAAGTTGGATTACAGAGCTACAGTAACAGAAATAGCATGGCGCTGGCCTAAAACCAGATGTTGCTCAATGAATGAAATTGATTTTTTCTTTTGTTTTTGTTTTTATTTTGTTGCGTTCCTAGTGGGAAGAGAGACAGACAGAGAAAGAGAATGAAATAATAATTCAACAGAGAAAGTAATAAAAAGATGAGCAAAATGTTTGATGGATAATTCACACTAAAGCCAAATAAATGGCAACCCTCTCCCCACCCCACCCCCACACACACAAAGATACATTATTTCTGATTAGGAAAATACACTGAAAACCAAAGGGCTGGAAGATTGGTCAGTGGATTAAGAGCACTTGCTGTGAAAGTGTAAGGACAGTACTCAAATCCCCAGAGCCCATCCATGCAATCTCCCCAGCTTGGGAAATAGAAACAGAGGATCCCAAAGCTGGCTAGCCTGTCCAGCCAGAATTGGTGAGCCCACACAAAGGCATGTGCACATCCAATGAACACACAGTACATACATATATACACATGCGTACCCATACATGCAAAGCTACGTGTTTATACACTACCCAGTTATATATAAAGGTTAAAGAATGCTAACCAGGCTTGTAGCTACATCCAGACGTACAGCACTTACTTACGCGCACAGGCACTAACCATACCGAGATGTGTTAGTGAGAACACAGAGAAAACGAAACTCTCATGCAGTACTATTGGATACTTCAAATGGCATAACTGCTGTCTATAACATCTTGACAGTTTCTTTAAAAGATAAGTATGCAGTTTAGCATATTAGAACACTTGTGTAATCCCAGCACTTGGAAGGCAGAGGCAGCAGGATCAGAGTTCAAGGCCAGGATAGGCTATATATCTAAATGATGAATGCCAGGCCAGCCTGCTCTATACGTCTTTTAAAAGATTGAGTGAAGTATGTGTTTACATGGGCTCCTAGGACATTGAAGAAAAGTGCACATTCATACCAAAACTTGTGTACAAATATTCCAAATAACTGTATCTGTAATAGCCAAAAATTGAAAAGACACAGTGTCTATTCACAGGTAAATGGTTTTTTAAAAAAAAGTCATAATTTATCCATTCAATGGTCTACTACTCAGAATAGAAATAAACAAGCTACCATTGCTTGCAACAGCATGGATCAAAGTAATCATGATCACTGAAAGAGATGGGACCAACCCCAAATGCAGGCAGAGGAGCACTGATTATAAAAGCATGGCAGAGGTGACCTGGGAGATGGAGTAGGGGCAGAGAAGGGTGTGGGGAGGGGAGGTTGGAAAGGAGTGTGAGGAAGCCTCCTGAGGGTTATACTCATGTTCATTACCTTGATTATTACAGTTTGTATATGCATCTGTGCGTAAGATTATATGCAGCTCATCATGTGTCAAGTAAAACTAAAAATTCTACTAAAGTTAGAAAGAAGCTCTTGGCCCATGTTGCAGTTGTACTAAGTCTCTGTGCTTGTAATAGGCCGGATGGGGCATTTAGAAGTATGGGTTTACCGAGTTATGAAGTTGTTTTCAGAGAGGATTAATTGAGGAAAGAATATGCATCCTGAATGTGAAAAGCACCCATGCCATTGGCCAAGAACCTACATGAACCTACATAAAGAGTACCACAATCTCTTCCTATGTGTCCTAGTGCACCGAAATGTTTTGAGAAAACCCTAGCCATATGCTACCACTACCATGAATTTCACCATGAGAAACAGTGCTATTTCAAACTGTGAGCCACAGTGGTTAAGAGCACCCAACTGCTCTTCCAGAGGTCATGAGTTCAATTCCCAGCAACCACATGGTGGCTCACAACCATCTGTAATGGGATCTGATGCCCTCTTCTGGTGTATCTGAAGACAGCTACAGTGTACTTATATATAATTAAATGAATAAATCTTTAAAAAAAAAAATCCTTTCAAACTGTGAGCCAAAAGAAAGCCTTCTTCTGTAAGTCACTTGCTGTGAGCAGGCTGTTCAGAGAGACACTAATAATCACTAGCTTACAAGTCTTTCTTGTAACAAAAGAGGAGTCATAATATACGCATTGAAGAAACTAGAAGGAATTTATCACAGGACCAAGACCTGTTCCTTCCTTCCTTCCTTCCTTCCTTCCTTCCTTCCTTCCTTCCTTCCTTCCGTTTCTTTCTTTTTCGTTTGTTTCTTTTTTGAAACAGGGTCTTTCTACATAGCTCCAGTTGTCCTAGAATTCACGATGTAGACCAGGCTGGCCTCAAATTCACCAAGATCTGCCTTCTCTACCCACTAAGTGCTGGGATTGAAGGGGTGCACCACTGTGCCTGGCTGAAGAGCTCCTTCTTTGTGTATGAGTGATGCTAGTCCGGTCATAAAGCTATCTTCAAAGCTTCTCCACTTTTGATTAAACGTTGTTAATACATTAAAGATCGAGATGCTTCAGAGACTATCACATTACTATGTGGCCTATAATTTTATTGCAGTAAAAGACTAATTAGAATGAATCCACTAATCGTTAAACAACAACAGGAGTGGATACAAATAACTGTGGCATGCCAGTAATCCTAGAACTAGCAGGCAGAGGGAGGCTAGGGAACCAGCATTCAAAGTCTGCCTGGCCTCCATAATGAATTCAAAGCCAGTCTATGTTACATACTGTGACTCCGTCTCAAAGAAGCAAAAGCCACCTAAGCAACAACAAGTACAGACCTGAGGTTGCTCAGTGATAGCATACTTGCCAAGCATGCTGTGGGTCCTTGGGTCCAAACCCCAGCCCTGTGAAAAGTAATAACACAAAAATAGTGACTATTAATACACCTTGTACCTACTCGTGCCTCTCATTCATCTTGAGGATGCACAAATGAATAAGATGGACCTGGTGACTCCCTTCATGCAGCTTCAAGTTAAGGAGAGGGTGCAGGAGTATTTTAACATTTAGAAGACAATAATTTTCACGATAATAACAGAAAATGAAAATATATTTTACTATAAGAGCAAATAACTGGGGTACTAACTTGTTACAGAAAGCAAGGGGACCATAGCTCTGTGCTCTGACCTTAGATCCTAGATCTCTTAAGGACAGAGTACAGTTGACTGACGAGCCAAGCGGCTGTGTCTTTAGATCTACCACGACATTGATGGATGAAGCCCTGCCCTATAGAAACCAGCTAGTGACTGAGCAGTGCTGTGTGACCCTTTCCTGGGGAGATGTTAACAAATGTCTGCTCATCCCAGAGAGGGATCCAACTGAAGTCAGGATGCCACCAAAGCCCAGCTTGGTGACCCACTGAGGTTTGTTGGGGTTACTTACAGGAGTACAGGTGAGAGGTTACACAGAGGAGCAGGAATGATTCAAAGGCATGTACATCCACCCACGCCAGCATGGATGACAGCTCACAAAAGCTAGAAACCTGGAGAACACCGTGCAATCTGCAGGCAGCCCATTCAGTGGGTTAGCATATCCTTTCCAGGTAGCTCAGTTGGCCAGAGTGTCTTTCACGCTGCTTGGTTAGTCTCTGCTTCCCGGAAGGATGGAATATTTTAGAGCTGCCTTTGTTTCACCTCCCGTTCAACATCCTGGGTCTTAACAAACTTCCCTCCAAAACGGAAGCTGGAATTTAGAAGAATTTGATACACAACAGAATGGCAGGGACACGAGTGTGAGTTCTGCACAGTTCCTCTAATGGGCAAACCTGGCTAAGAGATTTCCAGTTGACTTAAATGATCTTCTATTTGATCTCCCTCCTCCTTTCTCTCCTTAATAGTCACCACAGACTTGCAAACACACGCTTAAAGCAAAACAACAAGTCTTTGCTGGTGGTTCAGTCCCTGGGAGCTCTAGGGGTTCTAGTTGGTTGATAATGCTGTTCTTCCTGTGGGGTTGCAAACCAAAGAGTACACATGGAGGGACCCATGGCTCCATTCACATACATAGCAAAGGATGGTGTTGCCTGGCATCAGTAGGAAGAGAAGCCCTGTGAAGGCTCATTTCCCCAGTGTAGGGGAATGCCAGGGTGTTGAGATGGGAGTAGGTAGGTGGGAGGGGGAGCATCCTCATAGAAGCAGGAGTAGGGGTTATCGGAGAGGGGGGAACCAGGAAAGGGGATAACATTTGAAATTTAAATACATAAAATATCATATATATGATATTTTAAAAATATTTTTTAAATAAGTCCAAATCGTCTCAATTTTCTCTCCTGTTTTTCTTTTTTTCTTTTTTTTTTTTTCAAGGAAGGGAATGCCTTTACTGAGTCACAAAATTTGGCAAATCAATATAGTACCCGTTAATACAATAGAATACTATTTTTGCTGGAGTCATATATCACCTTAGTGCTAATTTTCACTCCAAAAATATCATTTAAGAACCAATCCAAACACTGGTTTCCAGCAGGGCAGGTTATTTTATACAAATTAATGTCACTTAAAATTTTACAATTTCTGTTTGTGAAGTGAGTTCCTCATGCAGTCGGTTCTGGTTCACAGCAGCGGGCAGCTGTGTGGACAGGAGGGTGGCTGGGCTCTGTTCTGCTTGGTCCGCAGCCAGGTAGTGTTCCAGTATCAGGAGCTTTAAGAGACTCCAGATCAACACCGATTTCTTCTAAGTACTTAAACAACAACAACAACAACAACAACAACAACAACAACAAACCCATTAACTGTTCACATGAACACAGCCTCTCCCAGTCAGTCCTCTCAGTCCTAGCCTCAGAGGATCCCTTTGATTTAGAAGCTCTGGATCTTTTGTTTTGATCCAAAGTCACAGCTTTACCCCAGCTCATAAAAAAAACAAAACAAAACAAAAAAAAACTACCTAAAATAATTGTCTTTTAAATAACAAATGATATGATGCCAGCTTGAGAGTCCTGGGGCCCCGAGGCTGCACACCAATTTCCACTGTCATTTGTCCACTAATGCTGCCGCCGCCGCCATTGGTGTCCTTATGCTTCCTCTTGCTGATGCTGCCAACTCTTCAATCTCAGCGTTCAGTTTATGTATCACCCACTCCATTGCTTCTCGGCCTTTGTTAGCATTGGAAGATATGGTGCTTGCCATGAGTCCTTCAAGGTAGCTGCTAAGGCTGACCCCCTTCACAGTGATGAGGGCTTCCTGGGTTAAGACAGTTTTCTCTGGGTCCTGAGGATGTGGCTTGTAAGTGAGCCTCTCGTCCACTGAGACCATATTTGTAAATGAGATGTTGGTGGACTTGAGCTCCATCGTCCTTCTTATCGGGTCAACTACAGAATGCTCTTGCACGTATGTTTTCGTTCTTGCTGCACCAATAAGAGACTTCACAATGGAAGGCAGGCCCCACTCCGTGCTGAGCAGTCTGTGGCTGTGCAACTTTCCAGAGGGATCGACATGTCTGTCCAGCACATCAACGCCAACCACGCTCGGGTTCATGGGGTTTGGGTATTTCTGCATTGCAGCTGTAGTAACTGTTTCCCATGGATGGTCAAAGACGTGCTCCGAAGTCCAGATCTTCATGGTGCCAGCCGCCTGCCCGGTGTCCCTCAGTGTCCAGAGACAGTGAGGCACAGAAGTTTGCAGCCCCGCCCCGTCCGGGCCGGCCGGCCTCCCTGTTTTTCTTCTGGCATTGAGGAGTATCTGAAAAGCACATGTGATTCCATATGGACAAACTAATACCATGGCTCTTAGTTTTCATTACTTCGAAAGCTATAAAAACCAATGCAAAATAGCATTCTGAGCAATATTTACAATTAAAATACTATTCAAATAAATATAATGTATATATTTTACAAATCGAAGATCAACTTGCTACTAAATGAGGATCTCTGATAATGCCTCAAGGGTAGATTCGAGTATCTAAAGAGTGACTGTAATTAAATGAGTTAATTGGACAAAAGCATTTTCCTGAATTAACAGCCATAGTTTAAATTAGTGAGGTTTTTGTTTTAAGCCAAGAACTGAAATTATACAGGTATGTGGACTTTTCATATTTTTGTACAAGTTAATAAATGCTAAGGCTATGTAAAAATATATTATAACGACTTGTTGGAAGACCCTGCTACTAAGGGCGCGGTTGACCATGTCTGGATAGCTCTCTGAGCGAGCACAAAATGGAGGACTCCCTTCCTCAACAGGAGTTCCCCTTCTTCCTGATCTTATCTGGAGAGTGTCTCTAAGCGAGGATGCTGACCTTATCTGGAGGATGACCTGCACAGAGCTTCCTGCAAATGCTCCATGGTTCCATTCTCAAGTCCCGATCTGCCCTTCCCGCTGTCCAATAATTAGGTACTGCTATGACCTATCGTCCCTTCCTGCCCTCAGCCCCGCAAACCTTTATATATCCTACCCCTGGAGCAATAAAGCAGAGCTGTCTCACCGAAGACATCTCGGGAAACCATTCCATCACAGGCAGAGTCATTGCTCCCTGCTTCTGCTCCCTCTGCCCTTGTGGGCCGGTGGCTAACGACCCCTGAAGAAAGAGAGACCCACAAAAACTCTTTATTTCATGCCTCTTACTCATCATAATTGCTATACATATAAAACAATAATATATAAAGACAGTACAGGATGTGTAATCACTATGGGTAAATTTATGATTCAACCTGCTAAGTTCATTCAGTGTTGCTTACCTCTTATTCTTTAATTATATATATTTATATACACTTATTTTTTAATTATATATATTTATACACACACATATATAATGAAATGTAAATATATATGAAACAATAATAATATATAAAGACAATATAGGCTGTGTACTCACTAGTGGATAAATTTATCATACACCCTTCTAAGTTTATTTAGTGTTGCACGCTGGATCTATTTTTAGAGCTGACTGCTTGGGATTACAGTTTACTGTCGGGAGAAAACCGACTCTCCTTCTCTCAGCTGCCATTAATTGCCTGTAGTTCTTCACCTAGAGGTGGGCCTTGAGAGATTTCCCCGTCCATATTGGCATGTTGATTGTTTTTATTTTTTTTAATATAAAGATCTCTTTACAATATTTATGGATCCACATTAACCTTCTCCCATAGTGCTTTGCTACCTGGTTAGGTTTCCATCCATCCACCCATCCATCCATCCATCCATCCATCCATCCATCCACCTATTTAGTCAACAACAAATATTTAATATCTTCTGTTTACCAGATTCTATTCTGGGTAAATGTCACCTTTTAAGAGATGGAGATGAGGGTGGTGAATGCCTAAACAGAAGAAATAGTTGTAAAGAAACAGAGCCCAAAATTCAGAACCAGACAAATTATAAGTAAGAGTTGAAATCTTTTCATGAAGGACAAGGGTTTAACTCAAAGAATCCTCTTTAAATCTCAACAAACAAACAAACAAACAAACGTGAAATGGGGGCTAGTAGAAAACTAAGTCCGTCATGCAGGAAGATAATTTCCATGGGTGTCAGAATTTAATGCTCAGTTTCTAGATTTTTCTATTTGGATTTCGCCTTGCTTTATATCATAGTCTTTTCTTACAATGTCTTCTTTAAAAAGTTCCGCCAGAGCATTTTTCAGGGTGATGCTAAGCAGATGGCTTCTTCTAATCTCCCACAGCGGGGAAAATGCAAAGCGGGACTTGAAGCTAACACTGTCACCTACGAGTGAGTACTTTGAAAGGAGAAAAGATTGAAACACCAGTCATCTGGATATTTGTCCAAGCTGCCAGAAAACTAAGAATAGACCTCTAGAGCCAGGCTTCGGTTTATAGAAAATAGAAATGTGTTTAAAATATAATAAGAAAAGAAAAAGAACTTCAAAGCCCTGGCATTATTTGAAAACATAAAGTCTGTTTGCCTATGTATTTTATCCTTGTCTCAGCTTGTCATTATACTCATTGCCCAGGTCCTTGCGCAAGTTAACCTTTCTTTCTGCCATACGTGTGCATGTGCGCGTGCGCGTGTATGTGCGCATGCGCATACTCAGCTCATTTGGGAGTGGGAGAGAGGGAACATGCATGTACCGCAGCATGTATGTCGGAATCACGGGACAACCTAGGGTGTGAGTCCTCATCTGCCACCTCGTTTGAGACACTCTTGCTGCGTGTTGCACATGTCGGGCTATATGCTTGCAAAGTTTTAGGAATTCTGTCTCTACCTCCTGTTTCCCAGTAGGGGCAAAATTACACTTCCCTATTTGAATAGAGATACTAGACTTGTCTCTATGTTAGGATGAGTAAATTATTAGTGCTATTTCAAACTTAGTAAGGCTAAACATTAATGTTTAGTGTTATTAGTGCCATTAAAACTTGTATAAAGATGCTATTATAAAATAATAAATTTTATTAAGAATAGTTGGATTAAAATCTAACCTATTTCATATTTTTTGGAGTTTGTCCATGATTAGTCTTAACCATTCGTGATCATTTGAATATGCTTTGCTCAGGAACTGACACTACTAGGCAGTGTGGCCTTGTTGGAATAGGTGTGTCACTGTGGCATGGGCTTTAAACACCACCATCACCACCACCGCCCCCCAATTGTAGCTGCCTGGAAGTCAGTCTTCTCCTAGCAGCCTTCAGACGAAGATGTGGAACTCTCAGCTCCTCCTGCACCATGCCTGCCTGAATGCTGCCATGCTCTCACCTTGATGATAGTGGACTGGACCTCTGAACCTATAAACTAGCCCCAATTAAATGTTGTCCTTATAAGAGTTGCCTTAGCCATGGAGTCTGTTCACAACAGTAAAACCTTAAGACACCATTATTCATAACTTTACCATATACCACTGACACCCACCAAAAAGCCAGACCAGGATTCATGTAAGCTGCTCATATACACAGGGTCAATGGGTGAGAAATCCGCCCTGGTTCACTCTGAAGTGTTCACCTGCACAGGTTGGTGACTGCTGAAACAGATGGGTCCTACGTGGGATTCCAGCATTACCATTAATATGGTAGAGAGAGAGCCAACGTCTGCCAAATTGAACTTTTAAATTTAGCTTCTTCAATTATATAACCCATTGGGTAGCTCCGAATTCTAAAAACAAAACAGAAGCAAGACTCTGATACCTAGGACACATGACAGACTTCAGTGCTCTGCCTTGTTTCAGAGAATGAGCATGGAAATGCAGTCAGGTGCACTCCCACTCAAGGCCACGCAGGAAACCACTCACTGGGGAAGGTGGCTGTGTGGAACTGGGGAAGGGGTAGAAGGATGGGAACAGCGTCTGACTGAGAGGGTACCAGGCTGATGAATAACTGATATACTTACCAATCTATCTGACGCCATCCCACTCTCCGCATCTGAGAAGCAGCTTGTTTTTAAACCATTGATGAAAAATAGTGCAGAGAAATAATGAAGAGAGGCTTGCAAAACTGCAGTCAGAGAAGTTGTTGATCGATTGGTTGGTTGGTTTTTAATGTGTTCTGCCATCTGTGGACCCGGAACATTTAAGCACTTCTGTGAACTTGTCAATCATTCAAAACCATTTTGAAAAAGGATAGCATTTCAAATAAAGCCGAGTGTGTAATCTAGCAACTCCACATCTAAATATTCACCCTGCAGAAATTCTCACCCAAGAGATGTTTCCTATAATGTTAATGATGCCAGAACTGTTTCAGACACTACCAAAATACATACCTACATATATACATACATACATACATACATACATACATACATACATTCTTAAAGCTAGTCACACAAATACAAGAAGCTGAATGAAGGGCTGTGACTTGATGTGCATGAAGATCTGTTTCTCAAGGGCAACCAGATCTTGGGAGCCACTATTCAACATTCAAGTACAAGCAGCACCAGACCAACCTCCTACACATTTGTGCATTCATTTATGAGACAAGGGTAAAGCAAGGGAAAACAGGAAACTCAGGGCAGCATATCATCTTGTGGAAGGGAGAAGAACAAGACTGTGGATGGGCAAGAGGGCCTGGAATAGACTGATAATATTCTGCGTAGTTCCGAAACCAAGTCGTGGGGACCTGACCAATCATGTACTGTGTTTCATGTGTACGCTGTACACAGTGAAAAAATATTAAAAGTATAAGTTTAAAGAGAATTTTCAGATAATATATAACAGTTTTATAAATATCGAAAATCAGGTAATCAGACAATAACACCTTTTTAAAAAAACTTTTTTTAATGATTGCAACAAAAGCATCTGGAAAAACCATTTGTTCTTTCCTCTTTTATATCATTTCTCGAACTTGACCTTGACCTGGCATTGCATTTCAGAGCTAGGTCTCCAAAGACATCCTTATTGGCAACAGTTTGTCCACAGGGATATCTGCAGGGTACCTTGTGGGTATGATGTGATTGTAATCATAAGCTTTCACAAAGGACTTGATCTTTGCTCTCTTGGCAGTTTTCTTCTTGTTCAACACAGCTGTCACTTTCCTGGGATAGAGGTCGATTCCTGCCACAGGGCATGCTATAAGGACAGTCTGAGGTTACATCATCAAGGTTCTTCGCGATGTTGGTTTTGCTTCCAGAGTAGCATCCAGCCAGGACCAGCACTACTTTCCCATCGTTCATGAACTTGCCCAACTCAACAGCAAGCAGCCAGGACCCAGCAAAAGAGAGGGAAAGATCCAACCATGATGTCTTACTGGTCTGAAATGTGACTCTATCAGGGGTTGGGGATTTAGCTCAGTGGTAGAGCGCTTGCCTAGCAAAGCAAAGGCCCCTGGGTTCGGTCCCCAGCTCGAAAAAAAAAAAAAAAAAAAAAAAAAGAAACGTGACTCTATCACATCTGCCTTGGGAATGATTTTAATCCTGTGCTTAGACTGTGACTGATGCATACACACAATCTGGTTCTCCAGGGTTGCTGGCTCCTACCTGGATGAGCCTACCTGACTATCTCAGTATGTCTATAAGTTCTCCTTTATTATGTTCTTCTTATTTCTATATGGAAGAGGATCAGCAGTTATTTTGCAAACACGGTGTCCATTAGAAGCATAAATCACGATGCTTTACATAGACATGCAGTATAATGCAGTCTGCAATATTAATTAAAATGGCAAGATATGCAGGCTATGCGTACAGAGAAAATTAATTATAGAAAGGAGATTATTTGCATGATCATACCAAACAGCAAAACATTTCTTAGATCATCAGCTTAACTACTCAGATCTACGGTAGATTTTTATATCAGAATTGGATGCATTAGAGCATAAAACTTAATGCTAATACCAGTAAAGAAAATTATCTTGCTGTGATCCATACTGCCCAAGCATTTTACTATAGTCTGACTTAATTAATTGCTTGCAACAGTTAATAAAGATGGGCAGATCTTCTAGCAGTTTGTGAAATTTTCCCATTGGGTTACATATCTCTCACCTGGCCTCTACAGCTTTTTGCCTGAAAGATTTGGATTGTCTGGTTCATCCTTTGCCCAGTGGGCTTTCAGACTAGTTAAACCAACTAGTTCAAGGAAAGATGTTGAATCATTTATTTATTCTCCAGGTTTTCCCCTGTGGCATCACTGTGGGCAAAAGAACAAGTACAGTAACTAGGAGATAGTAACAATGAAATGATAAGACACTATCTAAAGGCAGCATCAGGGAAACACTATTTTAGTTAAGGTTTCATTGCTATGAAGAGACACCATGACCAAGGCAACTCTCATAAAAGAAAATATTGAATTGGGGCTAGCTTACAGTCTCAGAGGTTCAGTTCATTATGGTCATGGTGGGAACATGGCAGCATCCAGGCAGACATGGGGCTGGAGGAGCTGAAAGTTCTACATCTTGTTCTGAAAACAGACAGGAGAAGACCTGCTTTCAGGCAACTAGGACAAGGGTCTTAAAGCCCACACCCACAGTGACACACCTACTCCAACAAGGCCACACCTACTCCAACAAGACCACACCTACTTCAACAAGGCCACACCTACTCCAACAAGGCCACACCTACTCCCAAGGCCACACCCACTCCAACAAGGCCACACCTCCAAATAGTGCCACTCCCTAGGCCAAGCATAATCAAACCACCACAGAAGTCACATCAACTGATTATGAGTGAAGAGTGGCAAGGTGAACCAATGCCAAACAGTGTCATCCACTGTTGTTAGGGATATATTTATACTGTTTCCAAACATCACATGCTCTCTCAAGCATCTACTCCAGCAAAGCATCACATGTCTTTTTCCAGGCAGCTTCCAGAAAAACACATGACTATTCTCAGCCAAGCATCCTCCCACATGTCTGTTTCAGCAAAAACATCCTCTCATAAGACAGTCTCCAGAAAAACATCACATGACACAACTGAATCCCCAAAGAAAGCAGAAGTTTCCACTTCACATAGGCAGCCAAGAGGATGCTTTCTCCCACACTGGGTGTAATCTGAGCACACGAGAAAACCTCAAAGTCCACCCCCTCGGTGACACACTTCTTCCAACAAGGCCACACATCCTAATAGTGCCACTCCTCAAGGGACTAGCATTCAAACACATGAGTCTATAAAGGTCATGCCTATTCAAACCACCACAGGTACCAAAATCCCCTTGCACTTGTGTGTGTTCTGTCTCTCTTGTTCTTTCTACCCCATCCTCAGGATCATGTCTATTCTATCAGTTCCCCAAGGTGGTCAAATATTCAGGGATTCTTACCCTCAGCATAAGTCCAGGAAGGCAATAGGAAGTTCCCCCTTGATCTCCTGTTGAGTTGCTACAGACCTTCAGTCTCCAGAGGAAAAAAACCAACACGGCAAACACAAAACACATTTTGAAAAAGACATGGACTTTTGTTGAAAATGATGCTATTCACTTGAGAGTTTTATTTGGACATATGATTTTGCTAAAATGTGTTCTTATCACATGGGATAAAAGGAGAGAATAGGGCTGTAAGGAAACAAGCACAATTATTAAAAAAAAAAAAAAAAAAAAAAAAAAAAAGGTCACTGGAGAATCAAGTGTCTCTAGAGCCAATGGGGGAAAGAATCACTTTAGAAAAGGAATACCACAAACTTAGGTCCCAAGTCTGAGAGGTATTTGTAGAATTAAAATGAGGCCAGTGTGACAGGACTTTTCTCAACTCTAATAAAGGCAGGAAGGAATTCGGAGCAGAGCATTTTAGGTCACATTACACAGATTAACCTTTCTTCTAGATAAAGAGTGGATCATCAGGGAGGTTAGCAGGAAGACAGATAAGTGAATGACAGAATATTGAGAAGTGGGCTGTGTGATCTGTTGTATGCCAATTCATTCCTCAGCCTTAACCTTTTTAAAATTATTATATAATAAATTTGTATTGAGAGCTGTGGCAGACCCATGGCCTGGATCCTGCCCGGAGAAAGCTGGTCTTCCAGGAATGCTCTCACTCTTAAACCCATAGTAGAGACCCCACTTTCGCTCCAATAACTGTCCAAAGAAGGACGCACCGGGAGCACTCAGGACACAGGAACCTCAGAGCAGCCTAGGATAGGATCCTTCCTGTCTCTATCTATGCCCTGAAGATAAGACTGTCCTACAGCCCTCCATACCTAAATCCTGCCCAGAGAGAGCTGGTCTTCCAGGAGCTCTCTCAATCTTAGGCCCACAGGTGGGACTCGACTTTACTCCAATAACTGTCCAAAGAGAGACCCTCTTGGAGCACATGGGGGCACAGGAACTGTGAAGTGGCCCGAGAGAGGATATTTCCAGTCTCCATGTGCACCCAGAGCTAAGGCTATCCCACAGCCCTCCTTACCTAAATCCTACATGGAGAGAGTTGGCCCCTCCAGGAGTGTTCTCACTCATAACATGCCAGGCTAACAGGCCCACAGGAGGGAAAATCTCCAGTCAGAGACAGTACGACCAACTAACACAAGAGATATCCGATGTCGAGAGACAAGTGGAAGAACCTACACAACAGAAACCATCAGAGCCCAGTTCTCCCACCACAACAAGTCCTGGATATACCAACACACTGGAAAGGCGAGATTTAGTTTAAAAATCATATCTCAAGATGCTGATACAGGACATAAAGAAGGACATAAATAACTCCTCTAAAGAAATACACCATAACACAGGAAAACAAGTAGAAGTCCTTAAAGAGGAAGCACAAAAATTCCTTAAAGAATAACAGGAAAGCACAAACTGGTGAAGGAAATGAACAAAACCATCCAGGAACTAAAATTGGGAATAGAAACAATGAAGAAATCACAAAGAGAGAAACCCTGGAGATAGAGAACCTAGGAAAGAGATCTGGCAACATAGATGCAAGCATCACCAACAGAATATAAGAGATTGAAGAGAGAATCTCCAAGGCAAAAGATACAATTAAAAAAAAAATTGACAAGATAGTCAAAGAAAATGCAAAAAGCTACTAACCCAAGACATCCAGGAAACGAAGGACACAATGAAAACACCAAACCTAAGGCTAATAGGTATAGAAGAGAATGAAGATTCCCAACTTAAAGGGCCAATAAATATCTTCAATAAAATGTTCAAGAAAACTTCCCTAACCTAAAGAAAGAGATGCCCATCAACATACAAGAAGTCTACAGAACTCCAAATAGATTGGATGAGAAAAGATGTTCCTCCTGTCACATAATAGTCAAAACATGAAATGCACAAAACAAAGAAAGAATATTAAAAGCACTAATGGAAAAAGATCGGGTAACATATAAAGGCAGACCTATCAGAATTACACCAGCCTTCTCAACAGAGACTTTGAAAGCTAGAAGATCCTGGGCAGACCCAAAAAGAACACAAATGCCAGCCAAGGATACCATATCCAGCAAAACTCTCAATTAAAATAGATGGAGAAAACCAAATTTACACAATATCTTTCCACAAATCCAGCCCTACAAAGGATAATAGATGGAAGACTCCAACACAAGGAGGGAAACTACACCCTAGAAAAAGCTAGAAAGTAATCTTTTTTCAAGGAACCCAAAAGAAGATAGCCATACAACCATAATTCCACCTCTAACAAAAAAATAACAGGAAACAATCACTATTCCTTAATATCTCTTGACATCAATGCACTCAATTCCCCAATAAAAAGACATAGACTATCAAACTGGATACATAAACAGGACCCATCTTTTTTTTTTTTTTTTTGCATACAGGAAACACATCTCAGTGACAAAGAGAGACAATACCTGAGAGGAAAAGGTAGGAAAATTTTTTTCCAAGCAAATGGTCCCAAGAAACAAGTTCAAGCAGTCATTCTAATATGAAATAAAATCAACATTCAACCAAAAGTTATCAAAAAGGATAAGGAAAGGCATTTCATACCTATCAAAGGAGTAATCTACCAAGATGAACTCTTAATTCGGAACATCTATGCTCCAAATGCAAGGGTACCTACATTCATAGAAGAAACTTTCCTAAAGCTCAAAGCATACATTGCACCACACACAATAATAGTAGGAGATTTCAACACCCCATTCTCATCAATGGACAGATCATGGAAACAAAGACTAAACAGAGACACAGTGAAACTAACACAAGTTATGAACCAAATGGATTTAACAGATGTACTTTATCCTAAAACAAAAGAATATACCTTCTTCTCAGCACCTCATGGTACCGTCTCCAAAATTAATCATACAATTGGTCACAAAACGGGCCTCAACAAATACAAGAAGATTGAAATGATTCCATGGATCCTATCAAATCACTACAGACTAAGACTGGTCTCCAATAACAACAAAAAAAGCCAGAAAGCTTAGATACACAGGGAAGCTGAACAACACTTTACTCAATGATAACTTGGTCAAGAAAAAAATTAAAGACTTTTAAGAATTTAATGAAAATGAAGGCACAACATACCCAAACTTATGGGACACAACGAAAGCAGTGCTGAGGAAAATTCATAGCTTTGAGTACTCCAAAAAGAAACTGTAAAGAGCATACACTAACACCTTGATAGCACACATGAAAGCTCTACAACAAAAAGAAGCAAATACACCAAAGAGGAGTACATGACAGGAAATAATCAAACTCAGGGCTAAAATCAACCAAGAAGAAACAAAAAGAACTATACAAAAAATCAACAAAACCAGGAGCTGGTTCTTTGGGAAAATCAACAAAATAGACAAATCCTTACCCAGACTAACCAAAGGGTACAGAGTCAGTATCTAAATTAACAAAATCAGAAATGAAATGGGAGACATAACAACAGGAACTGAGGAAATTAAAAAATCATCAGACCCTACTACAAAAGCCTATACTCAACAAAACTGGAAAATCTGGATGAAATGGACAATTTTCAAGACAGATACCATGTACCAAAGTTAAATCAGGATCAGATAAACTATCCAAAGAGTCCCATAACCCTTAAAGAAATACAAGCAGTCAGTTAAAGTCTCCCAACCATAAAAAGCCCAGACCAGATGGGTTTAGTACAGAATTCTATCAAACCTTCAAAGAAGATCTAATACAAATACTCTTCAAACTAGTCCACAAAATAGACACAGATGGAATACTACCCAATCCCTTTTTGAAGCCACAATTGCGCTTATACCTAAACCATACAAAGACACAACAAAGAAAGAGAGCTTCAGACCAAGTTTCCTTATGAATATCCATGCCAAATTACTCAATAAAATTCTTGCGAACCAAATCCAAGAACACATCAAAATGATCATTCAACATTATCAAGTAGGCTTCATCCCATGGATGGTTTAATATATGGAAATTAATCAATGTTGTCCACTATATAAACAAACTCAAAGAAAAAAACCCATGATCATATCCTTACATATTAAGAAAGCATTTGACAAAATTCAACACCCTTTCATGATAAAAGGCTTGGAAAGATCAGGAATGCAAAGCCCTTATCTAAACATAGTGAAAACAATATACAGTAAACTAATAGCCAACATTAAACTAAATGGAGAGAAACTTGAAGCAATTCCACTAAAATCAGGGACTAGACAAGACTGCCTACTCTCTCCCTACTTATTCAGTATAGTATTAGCCAGAAGTCCTAGTCAGAGCAAGTAGACAACAATGGAGGTCAAAGGGATACAAATTGGAAAGGAAGAAGCCAAAATATCACTATTTGCAGATGATATGATAGTATACTTAAGTGACCCCAGAAGTTCCACTATAGAACCACTAAGCCTGATAGAGAACTTTAGCAAAGTGGCTGGGTATAAAATTAACTCAAACAAATCAGTAGCCTTCCTCTACTCAAAGGATAAACAGGCTGAGATAGAAAGTAGGGAAATGACACCCTTCACAAGAGTCACAAATATCATGAAATACCTCAGTGTGATTATAGCCAAGCAAGTGAAAGATCTCTATCACAAGAACTTCAAGTTCTTGAAACCGAAGAAGATCTCAGAAGATGGAAAGATCTTCCATGCTCATAGATAGGCAGGATTGATATTTAAAAATGGCCATCTTACCAAAAGCAGTCTACAGGTTCAATGCAATCTCCAACAAAATTCCAACTCAATTATTCATAGAGTTAGAAAGAGCAATTCGCAAATTTCTGGGGGAATCACCATCCCTGACCTCAAGCTGTGTACAGAGCAAAAGTAATAAAAGCTGCATGGTATTGGTACAAAGACAGAAAGACAGGCAGGTAAATCAATGGAATAGGATTGAAGACCCAGAAATGAACCCACACACCTATGATCGCTTGATCTTGGACAAAGGAGCTAAAGTCATGCCATGGAAAAAATACAGCATTTTCAAAAAAATGGTGCTGGTTCACCTGGAGATCAGCATGTAGAAGAATGCAAATCAATCCGTTCTTATCACCCTGTACAAAGCTCAAGTCCAAGTGGATCAATGACCTCCATATAAAACCAGATACACTAAAACTAGTAGAGAAAGTGGGGAATTGCCTCGAACACATAGGCACGGGGGAAATTTTTTTTATTGTTGAGGATAGTTTTTGCTATCCTGGGTTTTGGTCACATTTATTCGTTGTGGCCTTAGTGCCTGCATTATCAATGTGCTGTTTCAAAGGTCTTTTCTGGTGTCAAGAGGTGATATCTATTCCTCTCCCTGACTTCTGTCAGACTCAGGGCACTTGGTCTTATGCTGAGGCCATCCAGCATGCCCGTCAGCATTGTTGAAGACACTCTATTTACTGCAGTTTGGGTTTTGGGCTTTTTAATTAAAAGAAAAGCAGGGACTTCTATTTGTGTGGGTTTCTGTGTGGGCCTTCAATTCAATTTCATTGATCTAAGTGTTTCCGTGCCAACGCTATGCTCTTTTCACTACTGTATCTCAAAATGAACAATAGTCCAACCTGAACTTTACGATGGCAATGTTTCCCCGGGTCGTTTATTACTCAGTACTGTTTTAAGTCTGCTGGGTCCTTTGTGTTTTCATAAGAAGTTGAAAGTCAAATTATAGGGGTTGGGGATTTAGCTCAGTGGTAGAGCGCTTGCCTAGCAAGCGCAAGGCCCTGGGTTCGGTCCCCAGCTCCGGAAAAAAAAAAAAGAAAGTCAAATTATCAGTTCCTATGAAGAACTGTGTTATGAACTTTATGTATGTTGTATCATACATATTGTTCCATTAAGAATTTTCTGCTTAGTGGTAGGCCCTGGGTTTGGTCCTCAGCTCCTCAAAAAAAAAAAAAAAAAAAAAAAAATTTACTGTTTTGCTCATTACTGTATCATGAGGAACATTTATTCATTACAAAGTGTTTATGGAATGTCTAGTATTCTGCCATGAGTTTGACAAAATGCCTCTGGGAGATTGAATTATCTTAAGTTTCACAGAAAATCATTGACTTAAGAAAAGTACCCCAGACAAATTGCTGGGGGAAAGTCAGTGTCTGTCTGTCTCTCTCCTCTCTCTCTCCCTCTCCTCTCCCTCTCCTCTCCTCTCCTCTCCTCTCCCTCCCCCCCTCCCCCTCCCTCCCCCCCTCCCTCTCTCTCTCTCTCTCTCTCACACACACACACACACACACACACACACACACACACCTTGCAAGTCTCAGGGAACGGACACCATGAGCATCACTTGGCCATCACACTCATAAGCTCACAGTGGCAAAAGGTCAAGTCAGAATTCTAGCACAGATAGGAGAAGGGCGCGGGGAGCCCCTGTCCACCCCTGTGCCTGAGAAACTATTACCATTTGGTGGCATCTAGGGGATGGAAAATTATTTTTTTCTGGAGGTATGCACACTGGTAAGTTGTCAGTGTGGGCAACAAGAACTGGATTCAGTGGGACAGTGGGAAGAGAAGTGGGGGTACTGACTGGGGATGTCTCAGTGGAGGGGACTTGGGATGGATGTGATCAAACTATATTACATATATATATGAAAATGGCAAAAGATCTATATGTATGTGCGTGCGTGCGTGTGTGCGTGCGTGCGTGCGTGCGTGCGTGTGTGTGTGTGTGTGTGTGTGTGTGTGTGTGTAAAAAGGGCCAATAAATTTGCTCAGTATCTAAAAGGCACCTGGTGACCTGAGCTCAATTCAATCCCTGGCACCCACATGGTAAAAAGAGAGAACTAATTCCCTTGGGCTGTCTTCCGCCTTATGTATGTGCCACGGCATGTGCACACACACACACACACAGTGTAAAACAGAGACAAAAGGAAAGAAAGAGCAGGAAGGGAGGGAAAGGGAAATACCTTAGAATCAATCAAGAATGCCCTGGATCCTGGTTTCTTTGTTAGTTTATAATTATGAGCAAGGAATTTAATTCATCAATTTATTGTGAATGTAGTAGGATGTTTTAAGTGCATTTTTTTTTCCTCAAAAAGATACACTGGAGTTTGTTCCCCAGCATTTCTGAATGTGGCCTTTTCTGGACACAGAGCGGAGGTAACTGAATTCAAAGGGGGTCATAAAGCAAGACATCGGTTTGTCTGGTCTCTCCGTATAGAGGGAAGTCACACAGGAAAAGCACCTCGCGATGCTGAAAGCAACATTCCAGAGGATGCTTCTGCGATTCAAGGACGGCCAGCACACTCAGCAGTTAGGGGAGCGGCACAGAGCCGGCTTGTCTTCATAGTTCTAGGCTTAGAACAGGCGCGCAAACCGGAAGTGATCTCATATCGGTTAAACGAGATATATTGGATGGCTCACCCAATTTCTACCTAGTAACCTTGTCTGCCTAGTAATTCCTGTCATGGTCAACATAAGGTAAGCTGGAGCCTATGAGTGTGAAGTACATGTACCAAATGACCAGAGAAGACAGATTGCTCTAGCATAATTGTCTTACCTGACCCTGCAATGTGCTGTTTGTGAAGGTACTCAACGTTGCTGAAGGCCTGATGTAGGTAGTGGAGATCTCCTTTCACAGGCATCTGGCTAGCGCACTGCCTGCTCACTTCTCCAGCTGTTACTTTGTCTTGTGCCCTAAGTTCTGCTTCTCTTTCCAGCTTGACACTGACTTCCTCCAGGGAGCTTCCTCTGCAACCCCTGCACGTCAAACAGAGGGCTGAGGAAATACACAGTGGGTTCTTAGTAAGCACTGTAGAAGTAGTGTAATATTCTAAAGAAGTTCAACACCCCTTCATGAGAAAAGTCCTGGAAAGACCAGGAATTCAAGGCCCATACCTAAACATAGTAAAAGCCATATACAGCAAACCAGTAGCTAACATTAAACTAAATGGAGAGAAACTTGAAGGAATCCCACTAAAATCAGGGACTAGACAAGGCTGCCCACTCTCTCCCTACTTATTCAATATAGTTCTCAAAGCCCTAGCGAGAGCAATCGGACAACAAAAGGAGATCAAAGGGATACAGATCGGAAAGGAAGAAGTCAAAATATCACTATTTGCAGATGATATGATTGTATACTTAAGTGATCCCAAAAGTTCCACCAGAGAACTACTAAACCTGATAAACACCTTCAGCAAAGTGGCTGGGTATAAAATTAACTCAAATAAATCAGTATACTTCCTCTACACAAAAGAGAAACAAGCCGAGAAAGAAATTAGGGAAACGACACCCTTCATAATAGACCCAAATAATATAAAGTACCTCGGTGTGACTTTAACCAAGCAAGTGAAAGATCTGTATGATAAGAACTTCAAGACACTGAAGAAAGAAATTGAAGAAGACCTCAGAAGATGGAAAGATCTCCCATGCTCATGGATTGGCAGAATTAATATAGTAAAAATGGTCATTTTACCAAAAGTGATCTACAGATTCAATGTAATCCCCATCAAAATTCCAACTCAATTCTTCACAGAGTTAGAAAGAGCAATTTGTAAATTCATTTGGAATAACAAAAAACCCAGGATAGTGAAAACTTCTCAACAATAAAAGAACTTATGGGGGAATCACCATCCCTGACCTCAAGCAGTATTACAGAGCAATAGTGATAAAAACTGCATGGTATTGGTACAGAGACAGGCAGGTAGATCAGAGGAATAGAATTCAAGACCCAGAAATGAACCCACACACCTATGGTCACTTGATGTTTGACAAAGGAGTTAAAACCATGCAGTGGAAAAAAGATAGCATTTTCAGCAAATAGTGCAGGTTCAACTGGAGGTCAACATGTAGAAGAATGCAGATCAATCCACTCTTATCACCCTGTGCAAAGCTTAAGTCCAAGTGGATCAATGACCTTCACATCAAATGAGATACATTCAAACTAATAGAAATAAAAAAGTGGGGAAGCAAAAAGAAGTTGGGGTTGGGGATTTAGCTCAGTGGTAGAGCGCTTGCCTAGCAAATGCAAGGCCCTGGGTTCGGTCCCCAGCTCCGAAAAAAAGAAAAAGAAAAAAAAAATAAAAGAAGTTAATCAGTTTAAAACATTGTATGTGAGACAGTACAAGGTATCCACATTTCTTCTCTTCCTTTCTCAACTAGTCTACCCACAGATTGTAACTGTTACTGGGTTGTTGTGTGCAAGTGCACTGAGGTTTTTTTTTTTTTTTTAATTTCATACACATATTAAAAGGCAAAATTACAACTAATTTAGGTATGTTATGAGCAAAAGATTTCTCCCTTGTTATTGTTTTCTCCAAGGAGAGAATCCAGCCAAGAAACAACCACATGTTTAAGCAGAAGTTCGTTTTGAGAAGCCTAGTATATACTCCAGAGAGAGACTGGAGTAAGCTGACTGGGAGGGAGATGGGTGGCAGCCCACTGGGTTCTGCACTGTTGACTTTATCAAAGTTCTTATGAATGGTTTTAAGTGGGTGGTATACATTCATGGCGGCAGGGCAGTCCTTTTGCCTTCCATGTTGTGGTGGTCCAGATCTCCCTTTTAGTGCATTTCTTCCCATGAGCCTCTTGAAAACCAAAGAACAGTGCAAACGATACAGTAATGAAGCCACAGTGTGTGCAGAATGCAGACCCACCATTGGTGGGCATGTACGGCAACTGGGAAGTTCCAATTAGATTGAAAGTTTGGATACAATTATGTGGAATTTGGCTTGAGTGACACTATTTCGGTTAGGTCTGGTCAGTTGGGTCAAAACAGAGCCCCAAAAACTGGTCTCCAGGGTCAGTGAATGGCTCAGGGACTAGGGGCATTTGCCACCCAGCGGTACAAGCCTGACAAGCTGAGTTCAGTTCTGTGTTGTCACAGTATAAAGGTTGATGGACGGTACAGATCCCACAAAGTTGTCCTCTGACTTCCATATACACGTCTTGATATGTGTGCCTCTCAACAACAGTAATTTAGAAACTAGTTTCCCATAATTTCTTTCCCCATTAAAACTGAACACAGTGTAGCCATTGTCAGTGTTTCTGTATATAAACACATGCATTATCTGATTTTACATAGTTGCTTAGTGTCATAACATATCGGATAGCTACACTGGGATATTTAAGTGTTTCCAGGTTTTACCATTGGAAGTAAAGAGCACATGTTTTTGCCTGTGGTGGGAGTGTTTCTGATTGGCTAAAGATCCAGATTTGCAATTTCCAGGGAACATTATGATGATGCTCAGTAAAGGACACTCAAGAAGAGTCATGCTGTAGTATTAACTCTGTCACTCCTGTTCTGTGAAATCTAAGCAGGCCTCTGAAATTCTGTTACTTCCTTTGTTGTGGGGAGAAAGGTACCATCCTAGTTTGTCATTTGTGAATATCCAATGACAAAATATGCTTCCTGGTTGTCTAAGGCACAAGTTTGGTGCATTTGGTCTGTGTATGCCCCCTCCTTCCTCATTATTTGGTTTGCTTTTCTTTCCTTCCTCTTCTTCCTCCTCTTCCTCCTCCTCTTCTCCTAGGGTTTGCAGGGGTCAAAGGACTCACCTAACATATGCACACCACAGGCTAACACTCTACCAGTGAGCTATAGTCACTTCCCAGTTTGTCGTTAGTCGAGTTTCTCCTTAGCCTCTTCATGGTCTGCTTAATTCCATTCAATGACATGCAAATTTTTAGTGGTTGACAGGAACTGACCACCTTTAAATATCTAACATGGGATTGAATAGGGGAATGTTATTGAACTTAAATAAATGAATGTATTATATGGAAATAAATTTTTGGAAGGGTAAACTCAGTACCTCGTATTTGATTATCTTTAGGAAAAAAAAAACATGAAAGTGGCTTATAATAATAATAATACAGAGTACCTTTAATCCCAGCAGCGAAGGGGAAAATGGCACATTAGTCAGTCCTCACTGCTATAATGGAATGTTTGCAACAGCTAACTTATAAATGGAGTTTGTCTCAGGGCTCTAAAGGTTCAGTCCAAGATCGAGCATCTCCACTGTTTGCTCTAGCAAGGGCAATGGTCATGACAGAATTGTGTAATGAACAAACCACTTATGTCATGAGCCAGGAAGCAATGAGAAAGAAAACAGGCCAGGGTCCTATAACCAACCTTGACCTACAATGAGCACAGGGTCAGAAATGGCTGAGCATGACCGACAATATACCTGCAGTGAACTAAGAACCTGCTATAGGGTCCTATTTCCTGAAGGTTTTACCATCGTCTACTGGGAATACCCTGAATACCAAAATTTTAACACATATCATCTAGGACATGTTCCACATACAAATTAGATCAAATACACAGAAATTTTCTACCCCAGATGCTTATAAGCCATGGGTAGGAAAGTCTACACACCCATGTTAATCAAGACAATCAATTATGAAATACCTCCAAAATTGGTTACAAAGGTGTCTATGACTAGTTTGTTACCAAAATCCCAGACCTGGAAGTTTTGCTTTATTGCTGAACAGTTCTGTGTGCAAGTGGTAAGCTTCAAGTTTCTTATAGAATATAAATAAAAAAAATATTTCAAAGGTTATATGAGGCACTATATACAAGAAACTCAAGAGAGACCCGTGGAAAATGTGATATTCAGCAGATATAACCGAGATAAATAGAAATAAAAATATTCTCATGGAAATAGCATTTCAGAGATGCCCTAGCTCTGAGGCCTTGAACTAAGAGTTACTACTCTGGACCCCCACTTTCCTCTCTTGCAAAGAGCAGAGATAGATCTTTAACGTCCCTGTTACTTAGGCAACAACAAGGACAGCTGCAGGTAAACAGTGCTCACATGGGTTAGGCCTGTTCCCACTGCTACACTTAGTCACTCTGATCCTCACAGAAAACCTGAAGCAGCCTTTGCTTTCTGTTAATTTTTGAAGGAAATTCCTGCATCTCGTTTTGTTATACTTTAAGGCTTTTAACAAATAGTTTTTCATCGTTTTTAAAAACATTGTGTGTGTGTGTGTGTGTGTGTGTGTGTGTGAGAGAGAGAGAGAGAGAGAGAGAGAGAGAGAGAGAGAGAGAGAGCATGCAACTTGGTGCATATGTGGAGATCAGAGGCCAGCTTGTGGGAGTCAATTCTGTCCTCCTACCATGTGGCCCTGGGGGTTAAAATCAGGTGGCTAGGCTTCACTCTGAGCATCTTAACCTGCTGAGGTGGTTTGAATACAAATGGCTCCCATAGGTTCATATATTTGAATACTTACTCACTACTTGGTTGAACTGGGTGGGAAGGATTAGAAAGGATAGCCTTGTCAGAGGAGATGTGTCACTGAGGGTAGGCTTTGAGGTTTCAGAAAGCCCAGGCCATTCCCAGTTAGCTCCCTCTGCCTCATGATGGGTCTCAAAATGAGAGCTCTCAATCAATGGTCCAGTGTCCTTCCTACTGTCATGCTCCTGCCATGGTGATCATAAACTCTAACCTCTTGAAACTGTACACACACAATAAACTTCCTCTTCCCTAAGTTGTCTTGGTTTTGAAGTATTATCACAGCAACAGAAAAGTAACTAAGACACTTGCTAATCAATTTCCCTGACCCTTCAGGCATTTATTATTATTATTATTAAAACTTTAAAGCTATTTTCCTCTTTGAGAAGAAACAATGGCTATAAAGAAAAATTTACATTAGTTATCTAATGCTGTTCAGCAAACTATCCCCCAAAGCTTACTGCTGTAAATGTCAAGTTTTCCTTGTCCCAGATGAGATTTGAGAGCTAGAGACTCAGCAAGCGTGGTTCTCCAGAGGCTCTCGTGAGGTTACAGTGCAATCGTCTGACGTTTAGACTACAGCTGTCTGAGGGAACGGGAGAATCTCTGCGGAGTTTGCTCCTGCAGTTGCTGGGATAGATTTCAAGCCCCCATCATACGGGACTTGAACAAAAGCAAGGTTCTTGGAGGCTGCTTTCCCAGTCAAAAAATTAGAATAAAAAAAGATGGAGAAGAGAGGATGGTGGGAAAGAACCAGGACTGAAGCTACACTCTCCTAACTGTGAGCATATTCACGCTGCTAGTCTTAGAGTCCATCATTTCTTCCAGATTATCTTTGCTAGAAGAAAGTTGAGTCCAGCCCAAACTCAAAGGGGAAGACAGTTGAGTTTCACTTTGCTTCAGGGAAAAATATCAGAGTATGAACAATATATCACAGCCGAACTGAAGCCACCTACCATGAGGAAAGCATGTCATCCAACCGCTTATTATACGACAATAATCCAGTGTTTCCTTGCCTCAGCCTCCTGAGTACTGGGCTCACAGGTGTGTGCACCGCACACCAGAGCTGAGTGTGTCTTTATAGCTGCAAAAAAGCACAGAGAAGAATATGAAAAACAGCTGGGTTCACTGGCTTGAATTAGCAATTATTATGTCTGTCCTATCCTTTAAAAAAAACTCATTTAAAAGTATTTTAAAGGTATTTTACGTCTTGTTTAGTTTTAATTGACATAATCTCCCCCCTCTCTCTCTCTCTCTCTCTGTGTGTGTGTGTGTGTGTGTGTGTGATACCATGTGGTAGATTGATACACATACGTAGTTGATGTTCAACTCAAAACAAACACTCATTTCTTCAAACATTATTATTTCTTTGTGGCTAAAAACATTCAAAATTCTTCGGTTTTTAAAAATACACTAAACTTCCAATATCTGTGGTTAACCTACCGTGTGACAGAACATCAGAATTTATTTTTCCAGGTACTCACTGACCAGTCAAAAGACATCTCAAAACCACATGATAAAAATAGACTGCCCACATGTTTATCCCAAACCTTTCCTACTCACCAGGAACTATCTTCCTAGCCTTTTAAATTTTCTTTCTATAAGTACTGTGAAAACAATGTGCGGTGTATTCATAGATATTTAAACTTTTCATGTAGAATACCATGTCTACATATCATGAACTTACCTTTTCTACTCATGGTGACTTGGTTCAATATTTTCCTTTATAAGTTATATGCTTATATAAGTTATATATTCCTGTAACAATGTGTTAGTCAGGGTTCTCTTGAGTAAGAGAACTTTCAGAATGGGTCTCTTTCTCTATGAAAAAAAGGAAATTTATTGGAATAACTTAAAGGCTGTGGTCCAGCTAATCCAACAATGGCTGCTTATGAACAGAAAGTCAAAGAATCCAATAATTGTTTAGTCCATGAGGCTGAGTGTCTCAGCTGCTCTTCAGTGTACACTGGGACCCCAAGGTAGGCTGTAGTGCCAGTGAAGGAATGGATGTGCTAGCAAGAGGAGAGTGAGTAGACAAAAAGCAAAAGCTTCCTTCTTCCGTAGCCTTAGGCAGAAGGTGTGGTCCAGATTAAAGGTGTCCTCTCTTCCAAGACACAGATTAAGGGTGGGTGTTGTACTAACCCATACTTTTTCCAGCAAGATATGAGGGTCCATTTTCCTATACCGATATATCTACATTCAATATTGCCAGATTGGCCGCGCTTTTGCCAAACTCATTTAAGGGTTTGATAGAAGTGGGCATACATAAGTGTATTACTTATCTTGTGTTCCAGGCACAAATGGGATGGGAAAATGGCCCCTTTACAGGTCCTCATTTGGTAGAGTGCTCATTTGGCTAGTGTGTCATTACTGAGTCTCTCACAAAATGTAATAATTAAGTGAGTCCCCTCGGGATTCCCAGGAGCCTCTGGAACAGAGCCAGACTGATCTGACAGGCTCCCCTGGTTCCCCCAAAGGCCACTTCAACCCATTCACCACTTTCCATTAAGCCCTCTCCTGTCCTGCTGCTCTCTGGTACTCAGAATCCACTTACACTCCTGCCACAGAGAGCACGAGAAGACCGCATGCAAACTGTCACATCCGACCTTCATCTACAAGCACACTCTACCTCCCATTTTCTCCTTCCAGTATGGTTCGAGTGTGCTCCTTTGACACTAATCCCTAAAGTCAATTGATAAAGTCCATTGGGAGATTGTTTTAGTGGACCTGTAAGAAGAGGGCTTGGGATGTAACTCAGTGGTACAGCATCACCATGTGTATAGCTTATAAACCACCGGAGGACTCTATACGGCTTTCAAACCAAAAATAAACCAAAAATCACTAGCCACAGCCCCTCGACTGTGGCCCTCCAGAACTGTGAATTCAATAAATGTTCTCTCTTGATAAAGTGTTCAAGTCAGTTACAGGAATAGAAAGTAGACTAAGATATTCTGCATGCTATCCTAAGAAAGCATTACCCTTCTTCCCACCCAAGGCTAGTCCTGGCTCAGCAGCAACTGCTCTCTCAACCTCTCAGGGCTCTTCCTTCATAAATAAGCCCTCTTTTGCCTCTGTAGTTACCTGCACTTCCTTCCTCTCTACCTCAGTTTTCCTCCATGTAAGCACCTTCACATCTTCCTTTGAGTCCTGGGTCTTCTCTTGCATATCATTTGCAGGACCAACCACCACTTCCTCAGAAAGGCATTTCCTTTTACTTAGGAGACTTCTTTGCCTTCTCGGCATTGACAGAAGCAGAATTTAAATGCCTCTGTGTGGGCCTGTCCTCCTCCAGGAATCCTCCTCTGAGCCTTGCAGAAGACACGGTCAATGCTTATCTGCGGAGTCAAGAAGCAGCCCCAGCCTCCAGCCTCATTCATCTACAGACCTGCATCTGATGCGTATTTCAAAACGAGAGGTCCCGTTATTGTCCCCTGGGAAGTGCTTTTGGAGGCTGAGCCACAGAGCAGAGTCCAACACAAAATGACCCCGAGAGAGCAACTCTGTCTTGCTCCTCACAAAGCCAAATGCATACTGCTGTAGAATGTTCTCTGACAGCAACTCCATTAAAGATCCTGTGGAGTATTTGACGGTGGCTGACTCAGTGCCATGATAGAATAGTGTAGGTCAGAGCTTCAGGCTCCCTAGGAGCCAGTTGTCTGACTTCCGGATCTCACCGGACATTCTCCCGATTAACCAGCACATCTGTTGACTGGCTTGCTGAGCTTATGGGACCTCTATCTCCATCGTAAAGCCTTAACGTCCGGTTTTTCCTCTCCCCTCTTCACTGTAGCCTGCTTATATGAGGATCCTACCAATGCCATAGGCAAATGTATTGGCCTATGTCTCTTTTAAGTTCGGTGACCTTAAAAATTCATGTGACTCTCCTCCATAGGAAGTGTGTCATTCCAGGGACCTTGGATCACGTTCTTGAGTTGGGATCTCTCATGCTCGATTCAGAATTGACTACACTCTGCTTTCCTGTAAAAGCAGAGCCCTTAGTTTAGGTTAGCACCGCCTTTTCTAATATAAATAGCAAGAGAGGAAAAATGCAGTAAGCTAATATTGTTGCTGACTGACAGCCCTGGTAAAAAGACAGAGCGTGGGCACCAGGCACAGCACAGTGTAGACTGGTTAGCATACTAAGGCCCTAAATTCCACTCCGAGTGGACTCCATCCCCACCAAAAAAAAAAAAAAAAAGACTTTATATTCTAAAGTTGAGAATCTATAAAGAATGAAGCATTTGTTTGCAGCCTCGTTCATTAGTTGTTAGTTTTTTTTTTCCCCCTATCTTTTTCATCCATGGAAACATTTAAACCTACAGTTTCCCAGGAAAGAGACTCCTGCTTACTGAGCATTTATGATATGCCAGACATTGGCTAAATACATTATTTGCTTTCTCCCATTTCAAACAGTTTTCTTTAAACCACATCTATGATGCCGAGTCTTCATGGTCAACCTGACTCTGTGTAAGAACACTATGGAAACACACCCATGAGTGTGACTGAGGGCACTTCTGGAAAGGTTTAACTGAAGAGGGAAGACCTTGGAATGTGGGTGGCGCCCTCTCACAGGCCTGGCCCCTGACTGCTAACTGATGGGGGGCGGGGGGAGGGCGCTGAGTGTCAGCAGCCAGTGTCTCAGGACATGATCCTCTTCATCACATTCCCGCTTCTTTGCTGTGTGGATGCTACTCTTAACCCATGAGTCCAAAGAAAGTTGTCCTCCATCGAGCTGCACTTGTTGAACATTCTATCACATCAACGAGAAAAGTAAATAAAATGCATTCTAAAAATTAAATGACAGGGCAAAAACAACCTAAGGCCCCAGGAAAAAGCGACGTTACATTCCGAGAAAGTTTAAAGACCCTGTACTGTAGGAGGTGGGGATTTTTTGTTGTTGTTGTTGTTGTTTTGTTTTTTTAAGTTAAAATTAAGCTATGGTCATCTCTAGTGTATGTGACACTCAAAGGCTTCAGATTTCCACACAAACTCCTCTTGCATGTGTTTCTGGTTCTCCCCTCTCCTCCCCCACATCTCCCTGACCCCCACCCCGTCTCTCCCCGCCCCACTCTCAGAGTGGCTCACTGCTCTTTTCACCATTCACTTAATCTGGTTACCTTCTGCCTTTTCCCTTTACTCCTGGCTTTACTCTTTTAAACCAATCATTGTTTTTTAAAGCCTCTGTGGCTACCGACCCCCTTGCCTAAGCTGAAGTGAAAGCGGAAGAATCTCTTTACCTCTCCTGAGCCAAAATCACACCTGACATCAAGGTGTCCTGGTGCAGCGTGCAGTGCAGCCTAGAGATTAAGTCCCGGGTACTCACCAGGCTTTTAGCTAATAAGGGCTTCGGCAGAGCGAATCCCCGCGTTTGAGCTGATTCCTGAGCCTGCTGGGATTCTCAGGGTGCCATGATGAGTAAACGACGACGCCTCGGAGACTTGGGGATTTTCTACAGACGAGATGTTGCAGAGCAAAGTGTGCTAAGATTTGCGTTACAAGACTGGAAACCTCACAGGGAATTCGCCGCGTGGCCATCTGAAAGTAACATCGAGTGGAAAAATCAAACCGACAAGTCTGCCCTGCTGGTTAGGTCTAAGAGTGCGGGGTCTGCTTTGGAAACTCCAACCTACTGGATGAAAAAAGGACGTTTCTCCTTGGGGTCAATGTTCCAACTACACTTGGCATGGCAGGTGTGTCCGCTAAAAGCTCCCCTTCAAAAGCCGAAACAGATCCCTGGGAGAAGTATAACTCTACTAGAAGAAAAGGGTATTGATTTATTTGCCAAACTTCCTGGGTGCTTTGTGAATATCAGACCTGATATTTGAAGAAGGCAAACTGGAGACAAAACCGATGATATTAATCAGGAAAATCACCTTTCTCCCTCCGCTCCAAACAAGCAGGCAGTAAAGAAAATTAGTGTTGAAGACCAGAGCTGGTGGGTAGGTGGTTTAGAGCTGGGGCTGACCATCTGACATCATTTCCTGAGAGAATTTTGCTGAGTGGCAAGACACAGTAAGTTACCATCGGGGGAGGGGTGGGGAAAACTGTTGTTATGAGCACTTAGGGACCCAAGTATTATTTCTGGCAGTAAGAGCAGTGTCTTTATGTCTTTTACATCTCTTGGGGGAGGGACAAATGGTTCTTCGTTCCATGAGGAAGTCGTCTTGAAAAAACAAAAAAAAAAACAAAAAACAAAAAACAAAAAAAAAAAAACAAAAAAAAAAAAAAAAAACCAAGACAAAACAGAAACCGAAACAACCTAAAAGTATTTAGATCCCTGCCAAGGCACCTTGCTCCCAGTGCCCTGAATTAATGTCTTGTGCCATTTCAATGCATATATCATTCCAGTGATACAGTATGCAATCTCTGCTTAACGGAGGCTAAAGTTATACCTTGGAGATGAGCGAGTGAATCATCCAGTTGGTTTAGGAAGAGAACTGCTAGTTTCTAATTGGAAGAGAAAGAAGGAGGAAGGAAGGACAGAGGGAAGAAGGGAGGAGATGAGGGAGGGAGGAGGTGAGGGAAGGAGGGAGGGAGAGAGCTCAGTGGGGGGGAGGATGAGACTGCGTGGAGTGGGAGTTCCCCTGTGGCCTAAATCTTACAGAAGCTCTTCCTTCTATGCCATAATTTCAGGAATGAAATAGCTACGGCAGTTATAAAGAAGTCTCACAAATTTGCACTCCAAAAAGGACCACCCCAGAGTTGTTCTGGCTAACTGCATGTAACCCTTTTAATAAACCAGTTTGACTCCGTCAGGTGGGAAAGAAAGCAACTCTACTCTTGCCAGCTGCTCTGCTGCAAACCATTAAACTGTCCTTCTCTGCTCTTGTACAAACTCTCTGAACAAGCCCCCAGCTTCATTGCCTCTGCTGAGACATCTTCCGGCCCAATACGAGAAACACAAGGTTACACTCTCCTTTGGTTCAAAGTTGCTCTCCAAGCCACCATTCCACTTCCATCCATCCTCAGAACCCAGTTAAGTTTGCAAGCCTAAATGTGGGAGATATTGGGGCTGGAGATAGCAAAAGAGGATGGATGCTTCTCTTTCCAACTCCACTACCTTCTAAACGTTAATCTGCCATTCTATTGTACCCACATCCCGTGGGGGAGGGAGCTGGATTCTCAGAAGTACAGACAATCCTGAGAGCTCAAGGGGGACCTCCACTTCTGCACACATTCCTGCCCCAAGAGGAACCCGCTTAGTGCCCTCTGCTGACCCGGTCCCACAGGGCTCTGTACCCAGATCCAGCAGAAAGAAAACAGATCTACAGGAGTGCTGACACACAGGTGTACAGAAGGGTCAAGCCACTGTCAGAGACAGAAAGACAAGCTAACACCAGAGGCAACATGATGGCAAGAGGCAAGCACAGGAATCTAAGCAACAGAAACCAAGACTGCTTGGCATCATCAGAGCCCAGTTCTCCCACCAAAGCAAATACTGGATATCCAAACACACCGGAAGCAAGATTTGGATTTAAAATCACATCTCATGATGATGATAGAGACTTTAAGAAGGACATAAATAACTCCCTTAAAGAAATACACCACAACACAGGTAAACAAGTAGAAGCCCTTAAAGAGGAAGCACAAAAATCCCTTAAAGAATTACAGGAAAACACAACAAACAGGTGAAGGAAATGAACAAAACCATCCAGGATCTAAAAATGGAAATAGAAACAATAAAGAAATCACAAAAGGAGACAACCTTGGAGATAGAAAACCCAGGAAAGAGATCAGGAGTCATAGACATAAGCATCACCAACAGAATACAAGAGATAGAAGAGAGAATCTCAGGTGCAGAAGATACCATAGAAAACATTGACATAACCATCAAAGAACATGTAAAACACAAAAAGCTCCTAATGCAAAACATCCAGGAAATCCAGGACACAATGAGAAGATCAAACCTAAGGATAATAGGTATAAAAAGGAGTGAAAACTCCCAATTTAAAGGGCCAGTAAATATTTTCAACAAAATTATAGAAGAAAATGTCCCTAACCTAAAGAAAGAGATGCCCATAAACATACAAGAAGTCTACAGAACTCCAAATGGATTGGGCCAGAAAAGAAATTCCTCCCATCACATAATAGTCAAAACACAAAATGCATAAAACAAAGAATATTAAAAGCAAAAAGGGAAAAAGGTCAAGTAACATATAAAGGCAGACCTATCAGAATGAGACCAGACTTCTCACCAGAGACTATGAAAGCCAGAAGATCCTGAACAGATGTCATACAGACCCAAAGAGAACCCAAATGCCAGTCCAGGTTACTGTATCCAGCAAAACTCTCAATTAACATAGATGGAGAAACCAAGATATTCCATGACAAAACCAAATTTACACAATATCTTTCCACAAATCCAATCCTACAAAGGATAATAGATGGACATCTCCAACACAAGGAGGGAAACTATACCCTAGAAAAAGCAAGAAAGTAATCTTCTTGCAATAAACCCAAAAGAAGAGAGCCACACAAACATAATTCCACGTCTAACAACAAAAATAACAGGAAACAACAATCACTATTCCTTAATATCTTTTAACATCAATGGAATCAATTCCCCAATAAAAAGACATAGACTAACAGACTGGATATGTAAACTGGACCCAGCTTTTTGCTGCATACAGGAAACACACCTCAGTGACAAAGACAGACACCACCTCAGAGTAAAAGGCTGGAAAACTATTTTCCAAGAGAATGGTACCAAGAAACAAGCTGGAGTAGCCATTCTAATATTGAATAAAATTGACTTTCAACCAAAAGTTATCAAAAAAGATAAGGAAGGACACTTCATATTCATCAAAGGAAAAATCCACCACGATGAATTCTCAATCCTGAATATCTGTGCTCCAAATGGAAGGGCACCTATATTCATAAAACAAATCTTACTAAAGCTCAAAGCACACATTGTACCTCACACAATAATAGTGGGAGATTTCAACATCTCACTCATCAATGGATAGATCTTGGAAACAGAAACTAAACAGAGACATAGAAAAACTAACAGAAGTTATGAATGAAATAGATTTAACAGATATTTATAAAACATTTCATCCTAAAACAAAAGACTATATACCTTCTTCTCAACACCTCATGATTCCTTCTCCAAAATTGACCATATAATTGATCATAAAACAGGCCTCAACAGATACAAGAAGTTGAAATAATCCCATGCATCCTATCACATCACCACGAACTAAGGCTGGTCTTCAATAACAACAATGACAGGAAGTCCACATACACATAGAAGTTGAACAAAGCACAACTCAATGATAACTTGGTCAAGGGAGAAATAAAGAAATTAAAGACTTTTTAGAATTTAATGAAAATGAAGGTACAACATACCCAAACTTATGGGACACAATGAAAACAGTGCTAAGAGGAAAGCTCATAGCCCTGAGTACCTCCAAAAAGAAACTAGAGAGAGCATACATTAGCAGCATGACAGCACACCTAAAAACTCTAGAACAAAAAGAAGCAAATAAATCCGAGAAGAGCAGACAGCAGGGAAAAAATCAAACTCAGGGCTGAAATCGACCAAGTAGAAACAAAAAGAACTATACAAAGAATTGACAAAAACAGAAGCTGGTTCTTTGAGAAAATCAACAAGATAGATAAACCCTTAGACTAACAAGAGGGCACAGAGAGAGTATCAAATTAACAATATCAGAAATGAAAAAGGAGACATAACAACAGAATCTGAGGAAATTCAAAAAATTATCAGATCCTACTACAAAAGACTATATTCAACAAAACTGGAAAATCTAGATGAAACGGACAATTTTCTAGATAGATAACAGGTACTAAAGTTAAATCAGAATCAGATAAACCAGCTAAACAGTTCCATAACTCCTAAAGACATAGAAGCAGTTTTTAAAAGTCTCCCAACCAAAAAAATGCCCAGGACCAGATGGGTCTAATGCAGAATTCTATCAGACCTTCATAGAAGACCTAAATACCAATACTGTTCAAACTATTCCACAAAATAGAAACAGAAGAAACACTATCCAATTCCTTCTATGAAGCCACAATTGGCTTATACCTAAACCACACAAAGACCCAACAAAAAAAAAGAGAATTTCAGACCAATTTCCCTTATGAATATTGACGCGAAAATACTCAATAAAATTCTTGCAAACCGAATCCAAGAACACATCAAAATGATCATCCATCATGATCAAGTAGGCATTATCCTAGGGATGTAGGGATGGTTTAATATATGAAAATCCATCAACATAATCTGTTAACAAACTCAAAGGAAAAAACCACATGATCATCTCATTAGATGCTAAGAAAGCATTTGACAAAATTCAACACCCCTTCATTGTAAAAGTCTTGGAAAGAGCAGGAATTCAAAGCCCATACCTAAACATAGTAAAAACCATATACAGCAAACCAGTAGCCAACATTAAACTAAATGGAGAGAAACTTGAAGCAATCCCATTAAAATCAGGTAGTAGACAAGGCTACCCATTCTCTCCCCACTTATTCAACATAGTACTCAAAGTCCTAACCAGAGCAATCAGACAACAAAAGGAGGTCAATCGGACACAAATTGGAAAGAAGTCACAATATCACTATTTGCAGATGATATGATAGTATCCTCAAATGACCCCAAAAGTTCCACCAGAGAACTACTAAGCCTGATAAACAACCTCAGCAAAGTGGCTGGGTATAAAATTAACTCCAACAAATTAGTAACCTTCCTCTACTCAAAGGATAAACAGGCTGAGAAAGAAATTAGGGACATGACACCCTTCATAATAGTCCCAAATAACATAAAATACCTTGGTATGACTCTAACCAAGCAAGTGAAAGATCTGTATGACAAGAACTTCAAGTCTCTGAAGAAAGAAATTGAAGAAGATCTCAGAAGATGGAAAGACCTCCCATGCTCATGAATTTGCAGTATTAATATAGTAAAATTGGCCATTTTGCCAAAAGCAACCTACAGATTCAATGCAATCCCCATCAAAATTCCAACTCAATTCTTCATAGAGTAAGAAAGAGCAATTTGCAAATTCATTTGGAATAACAAAAAACTTGGGATAGCGAAAACTATCCTCAACAATTAAATTACTTCGAGGAATCACCAGGATCCCTGACCTCAAGCTGTGTACAGAGCAATTGTGATAAAAACTGCATGGTATTGGTACAGGGACAAGCAGGTAGATCAATGGAATAGAATTGAATACCCAGAAATTAATCCACATACCTATGATCACTTAATCTTTGACAAAGGAGCTAAAATCATACCGTGGGGAAAAGATAGCATTTTCAACAAATGGTGCTGGTTCAACTGGAGGTCAGCATGTAGAAGAATGCAAATTGACCCATTCTTATCGCCCTGTACAAAGCTTCTATCTAAGTGGATCAAGGACCTCCACATCAAACCAGATACACTCAAACTAATAGAAGAAAAAGTGGAGAAGCCTCTCGAACACATGGGCGCTGGAGAAAATTTCCTGAACAAAACACCAATGGCTCATGCTCTAAGATCAAGAATTGACAAATGGGATCTCATAAAACTACAAAGCTTCTGTAGGGCAAAGGACACTGTCCCAACCAACAGATTGGGAAAAGATCTTTACCACTCCTACATCTGATAGAGGGCTAATATTCAAGATATACAAAGAACTCAAGAAGTTAGACTCCAGAGAGCCAAATAACCCTATTAAAAATGGGATACAGAGCTAAACGAAGAATTCTCAGCTGAGGAATATTGAATGACTGAGAAGTTCCTAAAAAATGTTCAACATCCTTAGCCATCAGGGAACTGCAAATCAAAACAACCCTGAGATTCCACCTCACACCAGCCAGAATGGCTAAGATCAAAAACTCAGGTGACAACAGATGCTGGTGAGGATATGGAGAAAGAGGAACACTCCTCCATTGTTGGTGGAATTACAAACTGGTACAACCACCCTAGAAATGAGTCTGGAAGTTCCTCAGAAAATTCAACATTGTACTACCTGAGGACCCAGCTATATCACTCCTGGGCATAATCCCAAAAGATGCTCCAACATATAACAAAGACACATGCTCCACTATGTTCATAGACTGAAGGAAAGGCCATTCAGAGCCTGCCCCACCTGAGGATCCAGCCCATACATATACAGCCACCAAACCCAGACACTATTGATGAAGTGAAGAAGTGCATGCTGACAGGAGCCTGGTATAGCTGTCTCCTGAGAGGCTCAGCCAGAGCATGAGGAATACAGAGGCGAATGCTAGCAGCAAACCACTGAACTGAGAACAGAGTCCCTGTTGGAGGGGTTAGAGAAAGGAATGAAGGAGCTGAAGGGGTTTGCAACCCCATAAGAACAACAATGCCAACCAACCAGAGCTCCCAGGGACTAAACCACTACCCAAAGAGTACACATGGACAGACCCATGGCTCTAGCTGCATATGTAGCAGAGATGGCCTTGTTGGGCACCAATGAGAGAAGAAGTCCTTGGTCCTGCGGAGGCTGGACCCCCCCAGAGTAAGGGATTGTTGGGGGGGGGTGTTGGGGAGGGGGAACACCCTCATAGGAGAGGGGAGGGGTGATGGGATAGGGGACTTATGGACCGGAAACTGGGAAAGGGAATGACATTTGAAATGTAAATAAAAATATCCAATAAAACAAACAAACAGACTTCAGTCGTGGAACCACAGGTAAGACCAACTTTTCTGCCTGGTGGACTCAGGACACACAGAGGCAAAATTCCTATGGGACTGGACACTTCCGGTTTTTAGCTGGAGCCCCAACCTCGCTGATCCCGGCCCACAGTTCCCTGCTCCCAAACCCCTTGGGAGATAGAGCTCACTGCCAGGACAGGTGAGCACTCCTGAGACCAATACTGCCCACCCCTGCCCACATCCCTAGCCCAAGAGGAAACTGTATAGGGCCTCTGGGAACCGGAAGATAGGGGTACTCAAGTGGCAGGTCCCCTGTGGTCCACACACAGCCCGGATCTGAAGGGACCCAATCAAAAGCTCCCTGCACCCAAATCCCGTGCAAGGGAGAGCTAAGCCTTCAGAGGAGCAGACAAGCCTGGAAGCCAGAAGAGACGACACTCTGCCCACATTTCTGATTCCAGAGGAAAACACCTAATGCCATCTGCACGGGGGCCCCCGGGAAAAGGCAGCGAAGGCCCTCCTGATTGCCACACTCACGGAGAGCTCAAAAGCAGCCCCCCCCCCAGGAGCCACTTCAGCCACGGGACCACAGGTAAGACCAACTTTTCTGCTCCACGGACCTGCCTGGTGGACTCAGGACACAGGCCCACAGGAACAGCTGAAGACCAGTAGACAGGAAAGACTACACAGGAAAGCAGAACACTCTGTTCCCATAACTGGCTGAAAGAAAACAGGAAAACAGGTCTACAGCACTCCTGACACACAGGCCTATAGGACAGTCTAGCCACTGTCAGAAATGGCAGAACAAGGTAACACCAGAGATAACCTGATGGCGAGAGGCAAGTGCAGGAACCCAAGCAACAGAAACCAAGACTACACGGCATCATCGGAGCCCAATTCTCCCACCAAAGCAAACACGGAATGTCCAAAGCACACCAGAAAAGCAAGATCTAGATTGAAAATCACATTTGATCATGATGATGGAGGACTTCAAGAAAGACATAATGAAAACAAACAAAACAAACAAAAAAACTGCCATTCGTGCCTTTCCTGTAGTGCAGTGGGAGTGGGTGTGCCATCAAACAGAGAACATAAAATTAAAATTTTAAAGTCTCTACTGTGCATCTTAAGGGTTATAAACTAATATCATTAGTATCTTAGAACTTTCTTTTATGCTCCTGCTTGGCACCTCTTTCCTTCCTTCCTGGGTAACTAATACAGTAAAACTTAGTTAATCACTCCTAACTTCCAACTTTTAAATATATATATATATATATATACCGCTCTGCATTTGTTACCTAGTTTTGCTTGGCTTGCAAAGCCTAAGTGGGATTATATGTACCTTGTTCATTGTGTTAGTCCTTCAATCACTGATACACAAAAGTTCCACACTGTGAGTAGACCATGTCCAGGTCTGCTGCCAGTGGACATTTAAACTGTGTTCCTCTGTCTCCTTATGAACAATACTGCTATAAACTCTTCTACGCATGGCTCTTGGTGTGTGTGTGTGTAGACAAGTTCTACAGTACAAACCTAGAAGCGGGGAGCTTTTGTTCTCATCAAAGATAGATTTTCAAGTAGAAGGGAACACACAGGAGAGCTGTGTACATCCGGTAGCTACAGTCCGTAATATATTGTATTTGAAGACTAGTGAGACTTCCTAATGTTTCAGCTACAAAAGAAGTATTAGTTTAAGAGACGCTGCATAGCCCACATCGCCTGATCCATCCTTTCTGCGGTGAGTCAAAACAGATTGTTCAACATCAATACAGGCAGTGTTTGCTTGTCTGCCGTAAATAAACAAGTAGTAAATAATGATCGAAAGGACCTCCAGAAGCAAAGCGATGCCAACCGCAGGGTCCTCAGACCAAGCATTCGATGGTGACAATGATGATTTTCTTGCTTCCTACTGACTCAGTAGGAAGAGTACCTGCTACTTGGGATCTAGAATGTTACTGAGTATCTATTATTCCGGGAAGGCATGCAAGAAATTTCCCCCAGGTTTCTTGGTTTCTACGGGCTGGAAGGCTAGATATTTATTCATCAAGATGGCTGACGTTTGCCAAGGGATGCCATTGAAAAGGAACTGAAGGGGTGCTAGACAAGAGAAACCAAACTGGACCTCAAGGATGCCTCTGTTTACTAGTGTGTGTGTGTGTGTGTGTGTGTGTGTGTGTGTGTGTGTGTGTGTGTGTGTGTGTGTGTGTGTGTGTGTGTGTGTGTGTGTGTGTGTGTGTGTGCCTTGGGTATTGGGTATTGAGCCCAGAACTCCTATGTTCTACCACCAAGCTGCATGCGCAGCCTCTGCTCTGTCTCTGTTTACGGATGGCCATGTGATACTAGACAAACTGGGTTTCCCTCTGAGTCTCAGTTTCACGTCTCGAAGTGTGGCTTAGATGACCTTTGGGTCACTGAGCTGTAACAGTCTGATCCAGCAGCCTCAGAAACAGTCCTGGAAATAACAGTTTTGCATGCCCCCTTGTGGTGTCTTCAGGCATTGCAACTAGAGAAGCAAGCTTTAAAATGGTGGTTACCTACTGAAAAATTTCCCTGAACTATAAATACATTTAGCCATTAAAATTAAGCAACGTAAAGTGATATTTTGAAGTTATAGCAGTTCTTAAAACATGTTTAAACTAAAAGTTTTTGTTTCACATAAGTATGTTTTAAGTAATTGGGTTTTTTTTTTTAGTAATACAGTTATAATTTTGCATTAACTTCTCTGTAAACACTTTTGTGGTACGGATGATCAAACTGGTGTTTTGTACCATGTGGTGCATTCCATTGCATATTCTTGGCAGAGCCCTGTCACTGCAATGCACCCTCTACTCTCCTTTTCCAAGGCAAATTTATTGTTAATAAAATATAAAACCATACAAGTAGATACTGGCATATAAAACCATATATGTATACATTATGGGGCATGGCATGATGTTTCAACACATGTACATATTGTGAAATGTTTAGATCAAGTTAAACATATTTCCTCAAATATTTGTAATTTTATAGTAAAACACTCAAAATTTTTTCTTATACTTTTTTGAAATATGCAGCAATATTTTTTTTTTCTGCAGTGACCCTACAACAAACAGCACACCAGAATTTCTTACTCTATTTGTAACTCGGTACCCACTGATCAACCTTTCTTCATTTCCCTCCTCCCCTCTCATCTCTGGCCATCACCGTTCCATTCTTGACAGTCTGTGAGGGGTGTGTGTGTGTGTGTGTGTGTGTGTGTGTGTGTGTGTGTGTGTGTGTGTAGTGTGTGTGTGTATGTGTGGTGTGATTTATGTGTGTGTGGTGTGTGTGTGTGTATATGGTGTATGGTGTGTATGTTGTGGTATGTGTGTGGTGGGTTTGAGTGTGTGTGTATATGGTGTGTGGTGCATGTTGTAATGTGTGTGTTTGAGTGTGTGTGTGTGTATATATGGTGTGTGTTGTGTGTTGTGTGTTGTAATGTGTGTGTGTATGGTGTGTGGTATGTGTGTGAGTGTGGTATATGGTATATGGTGTATGGTGTGTGGTGTGTGTGTAGTGTGGTATATGGTATATGGTGTATGGTGTGTGGTATGTATGAGAATGTGTATATATCGTGTGTGCTGTGTGTGTGTTTTGATGTGTGTGTGTTGTGTGTGAGTGTGTGTGGTGTGTGATGTGTGTGTTTGTGTGGTGTGATGTGTGTGTGTGGGAGGGAGGTGTGTGTGTGTGTGTGATGTGTGTGATGTGTGTGGGAGGAGGTGTGTGTGTGTGTGGTGTGAGTTGAGTGTATGGTGTGTGTGTGTGGTGTGTGTGTGTGTGTGTGTATGGTGTGTGTGTGTCTGTGTGGTATATGTGGTGTGTGGTGAGTGTGAGTGTATGGTGTGTGTGAGTGTGTGTGTTTGTGTGTTGTGATGTGTGTGTACGGTGTGTGATGTGTGTGGTGCGTGTGTATCTGTGTAATGTGTGTGTGTCTGTGTGGTATATGTGTGTGTGGTGTGTGATGTGTATGGTGTGTGATGTGTGTGTGTGTGTGTGTGTGTGGGTATGGGTGTGTGGTGTGTGGGTGTGTGTGTGTGTGTGGTGTGTGTGTGTGTCTGTGTGGTGTATGTGGTGTGTGGTGAGTGTGAGTGTATGGTGTGTGTAAGTGTGTGTGTGTGTGTGGTGTGATGTGTGTGTACGGTGTATGATGTGTGTGTGTACATAGGGAGTGTAGATGCTCAAGGTCAGCTTCAGGTGTTGTTGATTCTTCTCACTCTCTATCTTTTATTTTGAGGCAAGATTTCTCCCTCCCCAGAAGCTTGTGATTTGGCTGAGCTGGCCGGCCATTCAGCTCCAGGGACTCACTGTCTCCCACCCAGGGCTCCGGTTACAGGAGCTGCCTGCTGCCAGCTCCACCTTTCACTGCTTTCTAGGGTTCTGGGACTCCAAACTCAGTTTCTCATACTCCCAAGTCGGGCTCTCTATAAGCTGAACTATTTCTCCAACCTGTGACCAACATTTTCTTATTCACATGTGGGTGAGACGGTGTGGGATTTGCCTTCGTGTGCCTGCCTTGTTTCACTTCACATGACGGTCTCTAATCTCACTGACAAGGACAAGATTTGATCTTTTCTTCAAAGAAGACCAGTCCATAGGGTATGCGAAACATATTGTCTATATCCATTCATCAGCTGATAAACACTTTGGTTGTTTCTGTCTCTTGGCCATTGTGCTAAGTGTTACAGTAAAAAGGAAAGTGCACATGTGTCCTTAGTGTATTGAGTTCGTGTCCCTCAGATGCATGTCCAGCTCGAGAACTGATAGATCATTTGCTACTTCTTATTTAGTTGGATTTTATGTGTATAGTGTATATTATTTATTTTATGTATATATGATATGTATCATATATATTACAGATACTCTCTTGCACGTATGCATATGTACCATGTGTAGACCTAGTGCTCTCAGAGGCCAGAAGAAGGTATAACTAGAGTTAGGTATGATTGTGGGCGCTGGGAACAGAACCCAGGTCCTCTGGAAGAACAGGAAGTGCTCTTAACTGCTGAGCTACCTCTCCGGGCCCCTGTGTGTTACTCCTATTTGAATATTTTGAGGAACTTTTATAGTTTACCCACAATGGCGATAGCAACACACAGGTTTACCAGAAGTTCCGTGATTATTTTTTTCATTTCTTTCCTGGAGCGTGTCATCTATCTTTTTGATAATGGCTATTCTTAGCAGGGGTCATATCTCATTATGACTTAAAGTGGTGTGAGTTCTTTTTCATATGCGTGTTCATCAAATGTAAGTCATCTCCTGAGAGACCGCTACTAAGCCCGCTGTCTGTCTTTTAGTAGGTTGCTTTGTGGGGATTCACTATTTATTTTTGCATTTCCTTTATACTCCGAACTCCAGCCCGGTCCAGAATATAACGAATGAAGTCTGAGGCATATCTGTCCACCCTGCTGTCGGTTGTCTCTGATTACTTCTTGTGTGTGAGATTTTGCACTTCACTGTTGTGATTTGCCCTGGAATTGTCTGCATTTTGATGCTAATTCCACTGCCCCAAGGACAGCTGCCTAGTCACATGCTCAGGGATCAGGTGACTTCACCAGAACCTTCTCCCCATTGAATTTGTAAAATACAGGTGAGGGGCAGGTACAGGATAGAATGAGGCCTGTCACTGGAGGAGAAGGAAGGATGGGTGTGAGAGAAGTTTGAAGGAAGAGGAGGAGACTGGAACAGATGGAGAAAGAGATAGGGGGAGAGGGAGAGAAGCCATGGCAGAAGAATATGATGGGTGACGTTAAGATTCCATGCTGTAGGGCTGGAGAGATGGCTCAGTGGTTAAGAGCACCCGACTACTCTTCCAGAGGTCCTGAGTTCAGTTCCCAGCAACCACATGGTGGCTCACAACCATCTGTAAAGAGATCCGATGCCCTCTTCTGGTGGATCTGAAGACAGCTACAGTGTACTTATATATATATAATAAATAAATAAATCTTTTAAAAAAGAGAGAGAGAGAGAGAGAGAGAGAGAGAAAGCAGGCATAGTCTACACCCAAAACACCACTTTAAAAAAAAAAAGATTCCATGCTGTACCTTTACAGGTTGTTACAAATGTGTTTAAGGTATGGATGTGTACTGGGCTTTGTATGTCTAGGTGGGCAATTAACTGGGTCAATGGTTATTGTATTGTGTGTTCTTTCATGTGTAGATTTAAGTGTAATGGAGTGTGTGGGTAGGCTGGTCTGGGCCACCACGGAATTTGACAAGATATCTTGGGGCACCGCAGTGCTGAATCTAGTGAGGTAAAAGACAACCACACTTTTTTTTTTTTTTTTTTTTTTTTCGGAGCTGGGGCCCAAACCCAGGGCCTTGCGCTTGCTAGGCAAGTGCTCTACCACTGAGCTAAATCCCCAACCCCTAATTTTTTTATTTTTACAACAACACTTTACTCTTGGTTTTGTTTCCTGTGATTTGGGATTCCCGTCCCTCTCCAGGGTTCTGAAGTGATCCTGCTTTGTTTACCGTGGGTAGTTTTATTGTTTCAAGTTTTCGCTTTGAACCGGTAATCCATCTCGAGTTTACTTTGTAACTCAAAGTAACAAACTGAGACAGAAGGCCTCCTTTTATTTGTGCATAAACATCCAGTTTCCCCAGTACCATTTATTTGAAAGCACTTTAACTGGTGTTTTTGTTTTGTTTAGGTAGAATACCACTGTGTACCTACCTAATACAATTCAATTCTTCTGCTTTCCAAGTGCAACAGTAGGGGTGTGGGCCCCTTAAGCTCAGTGTATCTAAGGGAGAGACAGTTGGGACACCTGACTCTAAGATGTCCAAAGAACAATGCATCTCCTTTCTTCTAAGTTAATTCCACTCAGGATTGCACAGGTGGAGAAAAGGCTAGAGCATCCCCAAGGATTTAAACACAATGGCTGACGTAGTGCCCAGCCTAGAGCAGACTCTCAGCAAGTTAAACGAACGTGGATCTGAGTTTAAAAAAGTGATGGCAACACTTTTCAAGTTGAGATCTGGCTTTTCTGGTGGGCTCAAGGAAAAGAATGTTTATCTTGTAAAAATCTGTTGGAGACCAGCTGACCCACTTTAAGACTGAATTTCTCTCTCTGCAAAACAGGAGTAAAAATCTCATGTCTGTTGAAATGTTGGGCTAGAGTGAAGATAAGGGAGTTGTGCATGCTCGAGCACACCGTGTTCCTTACAAGACTTGTTACATGAAGGTGCAGCTTAGCATCACTAGAAGCTGGCTATAGGGACCGCACAATATGCCATAGATGTCCCCTGGCTCAGACGGAGTTCTGGCTTAATAACTCCATTCATCCCAGGCTGAAATGCATTCATTTTTTCTTTTATTTATGGGTTGATGAATAAAGCCATGTGATGTTCTTATCAGTCGGGTACCATGCTATGTTTCAGTGCATGAATTGTATTTTGTAACATTTAAGCTGGATTAAACACGTCTATTATTGTTTGAAGTGCATGGGATGGAATCTGGGACCACATCAAGTAAATTATCACTTTGCACTGCCGCAGCCCATGACATACATTTAATGTACTGAGACTACTAATCAGCTTAGCAACACAGTACACTAAGGAGGAGGATTCGTTGTTTCTTCTGGGATCTGCAGGTGCAGTTCCTCTGCCAAGAGTGCTTGTTGGACTGAGGTCACTCGTCCAGGAGAAGGTCAAAATCCAAAGTACGTGTTTTCCTTAATCCGTATTGTCTCATCATCATAAAGTGGCAGCGCTGTAAGTCAAATATCGCGTAAACCGTTGACTAACTGTATAGAAGTTGGGAGACACCTGCCATTTTAAAAATAATTATTCTCCAAAGGAAAAAAATAACACTTTTCACAAACTATAAAATAATTTCTCTTCAGGAAAGAATAAGAATATGAAAAAATAATAAAAATGAAGATAGTTAGCCTTGAATTTAAGTACAAAAATCAACACATGAAGAAAGATTCAAGTTCCAAGTTGGTATATTTTCGTTTTCTCAGCATTTCAGTGAATAAAAATATACATTTAACTATATTTATTTTTAAAATGTCTGATCTTTTATATTTATTTTTAAAAAGTCTGATTTTTAAAAAATCTTTTTATTGGCTCTCCCCCTTGTTATCTTTGTCTTTTCCACAGTTCTGCTGCCTTTGAGAATGTTTTTTTCCTCCTTATAGGCTCATCTGACTTTCCAGGAGACAGCTCAAAAGAGCTGGGACAAATGGGCTCCAAGCCAGAGACTTCAAGTTGAGCGGGTGCCCTGCCTTGGGAAGTGCAGCCCTGGGCAAGCCACTACTGCTAAGAGACATAGCCCCACAGAATGGGGTTATTAAGCAGTAGCTAAACTATAGTTATCACCAAATTTTAATGATTTTCATATTGATTTTTGTCTACAGAAAGCTATCAGTTTTGCTTTCATCCATAATCATGCCTTGCTGGATAGCCTAAGTTGTTTATAGATCACAGCTTCTGTCATCCTCAGGTTTAGATACCCAACATTCTCCCTCCTAGACTCCACAACGCCCTTCCCTCCGACTGTCTGGTGACTCATGTCTGAGCTGTCAGGCTTTCCCGGTTTGTATCCACCTCGGGACAGTCTCTGTTCTTCCTTCCCTGGCCATCTTCACCTCCTGCTTGTTCTTCCCTGCCCTGCACAGACCCACAATTCAAAACGATGGTTTTCCCTAGAGTCTGTGTGCTTATCCTTCCTCAAACTGCCTCTTGCTATTCAGAATCTCCACTACCGTTTTCCCACAGGCTTCTTGCTGGCCAAGTCCTGAAGACTCTCCATGGCCCATAGCTTCCTGCTCTGTCTGCATCTTCTGCATAGCCTCCCTGTTCCTGCCATATTCCCTTCAGGTGTTGATTCTGACGGAGAATAGGCCCAAGGTAGGTGGTGTACAGCGGTAACCCCAGCACACAAGAGCCTGTGTCAGGACAACTGCATGTTCCAGGCTCGCCTGGGATACTCTGCAATCAAAAGGAAGCGGAAGAGAACATGGCAAGTCTTTGCACACTGTGGTCTCATAACCAGACCAGCACCGGTGTGTGGTAGTCAGTGGTACATAGGCAGACATTTTCTAGTCTTCTTGGTCTTTGGACTTGGTTCTCGGTTCTTGGTTCTTGGTTCACAATCCATGCATTTTAGCATAGTGCTGTGTGTGTGTGTGTGTGTGTGTGTGTGTGTGTGTGTGTGTGTTAGAGCACTGTATGTGCTCTAGATCTGGGGTACACCTTCCTCCTAGTTAGCACACCGCTGGTACTTACAATAAGCATCTCATGGGGCATCGTTACCGCATCACGCATGTTATTGCTTAAGTCAAAGCTTTTATAATTAGAACAGAGAATGACTCAACATCCTTGCAGGAGGGGAGGAGAGGAGGTGGGGTGTATTTAAGACACTGCTGTGGGCATCCAAGCACCGGCAGCCTCACGGGAAATGAAGCGGCTTCTCTGTCTCTCACTGTGTCCTGGCATCTTCTGTCAGCCCCATCAGGTTTCAACTGCCTGGTCACGTGTCCCATTAGTTTTGATGTAATCTGAGTCCCTAACACTCTTGCAGCCTGCCTCTGTTGCTTCCTTTCTTGTTCTCAAAGATCAGGTCTACAAGAGTGCACTCCGATGACAAGGCTCGCCCGTCTGGGCCAACCCACATTTATTTATTTATTCATCAAATATTTATGGGACACCCGATACATGCCGGGTACACTCCTACACGCCGACATAAATTTGACGAGAAAGACAGATGAGAACGTGTCCCTGGGGAGCTTACCTTTGGCTTGCTTCCAGCCAGTCACTATCAGCAGTGTTTGAGCTGGAAAGCACCTTTGGCCTCATGCTCTGAGTTGGAAGTAGGAAGGCAATGTCATGGGAGAGGCAGCATGGCCACCAAATCCACGTCTCCCCTGCAGGATATGGAGGCAGGCATGGGGGTACTTTGGCATAACTATCCCTTGAAATTTTCAATACATGATGCATATTCCCTTGCTCCCGATGTATCTTATACGTGGCCTTTAAAGCATTTTTATGGGTATAGGTGCATATAGATGTATGCGGGCATGCACATAGAGGACAGAGGACAGCACTGTTGTCATCTTCAGAAATGCCACCCACCTCCTTTGAGACAGAATCTCACTGGGTTGGAGCTCATCAATTAGGCCCCCAAGGGTCCTCATGCCTCCCCACCTAGCTCTAGGATTAAACGTGTGTGCCACCACACCTGGCGTTTTTATGTAGATCCGCTGCTCAAACTGAGGACTTTCCTGACGTGTAAGACTCTCCCGGCTAAGCTAGCTCACTAGCACCTCAACTCACCTTAACCCTTACATTCTTTGGTCAGTTCAGGGACTCAGTATTTGAATGCTTTCTTACATCCTCTAAGTAGATATCACACTAAGTGCAATTCGGAAAGACTTCACTTAGGGAGAATCTATGGTTTCAGGTGTATTTATAGCTCCTAATGAGCACATCCCATGGCAAAAAGATAATCTACTTCACACACAATGATATTGACTCACTTCCCAAGTACTGCCTGCTGTGATCCCCATGTGTCTATAGTTGAATGGGGAAAAGAAATTACTTTGAAAACCTTTCTTCACCCTAAATCCCATTCAAGTGTGCATCTGCTTTTCTTTCTGGAATCACTGTGTGCCCAGGGATGAGTGTGTGTGTGTGTGTGTGTGTGTGTGTGTGTGTGTGTATCTGTGTGTGTGTGCCTATCTCTATGTGCATATGTATCTGTGTGTCTCTGTGTGTGAGTGCATGTGTCTGTATGTGTCTGTGTGTGTGTCTCTGTGTAAATGAGTAGTGTGTCTCTGTGTGAGTGTGTGTGTATATGTGTGTGTGTGCCTATCTGTCTCTGTGTGTGTCTGTGTGTCTGTGTGTCTGTCTCTGTGTGCGTGTGTGTGTGTGTATCTGTGTGTGAGTGCATGTGTCTGTATGTGTCTGTGTGTGTGTCTGTGTGTGTCTCTGTGTAAGTGTGTGTGTGTCCCTGTGTGAGTGTGTGTACATATGTGTGTGTGCCTATCTGTCTCTGTGTGTGTCTGTATGTCTATGTGTCTGTCTCTGTGTGTGCGTGTGTCTGTGTGTCTGTCTCTGTGTGTGTGTCTGTGTGTCTGTCTCTGTGTGTGTGTCTGTGTGTCTGTCTCTGTGTGTGTGTCTGTGTGTCTGTGTGTGTCTGTCTCTGTGTGTGTGTGTCTGTGTGTGTGTCTCTGTGTGTCTCTTTGTCTGTGTGTGTCTGTGTGTCTGTCTCTGTGTGTCTGTCTCTGTGTGTGTGTGTCTGTGTGTCTGTCTCTGTGTGTGTGTGTCTCTGTGTGTAACTGTATTTGTTGACCATCTGACATTTCTTTTAGGATGGTTTTGTTGTTGCATTTTTGTCTTCTTCCCGGCTTCCTCTCATTCTCCCTGTAGTGATTTTTAGCTATGATTTAGAAGAGAAACTGGTGCTTCATTTACCCCTGGTGCCTCACCGCATTAGACGGGATTCTAAATGGATATACCATAACAGGATACCATTTGGTATTGTGCCTAAAATTCAGTTTACTAGCAGCAAATACTGGCTCAGCCATAGACTCAAGCTGAGTATAAGCTGCTTTCCCTCTTCCCGTCCCCTCCTCTCTCTCCTTCTAATAGCAGTGAACGCGGGGCCTTACCATGCCAGGCAAGGACTCACCGCCGAGCTATGTCTCCAAGTAGAAGGTGCCTTGCAGACCTAAATAATGGCAGCCAAATGAAGTCTTTATATTAAAACTCCACCAGTAAACTATGGATAGACATTGCATACCTAGAATACCAGTGCTGTGAAGATGAGACAGGGGGATTGTGGATTTGAGGTCCCTCTGGACCACGACCAATCAAACAAAACCTCAAATTACCAACATATACAAGTACATTATACAAAATCCATAATGATGACAGACATGAATTTTTTATTATGTGATCACGATACACAGCACTGTTGAGGGAATCAAACACAGTCCATTGTCAGTCGAGAAGTCTGCTCACGGCCTTTCACGTAACTGTAGCTGAGGGCTCTGCTCTATAGCCCCTTTTTAAGTAAACCTAGGCTTCCTCAGGTACAAACGGATTAAATCTGTATTTATTTGCTAGCCTGATTCTACTCTGCATTGGAGGCCTGGCTGCAGAACAACGGGACTTTGGGGCAGCATTTTACAAAAATCAATCAATCAATGAATTAATTATCCTCGTAGGTGGTTCTTCTCTGCTTTTAAACCTTGAGTGGCTCTCCACTTGTTTACCCTTATCTTCCCAGTTTCATGGTAAAGGGTAGGGTGAGGGAAGGACACAGTTTATGCTCAAGAGCAGAACAGAGATCCTGGATGATCCTCATTTTATCAGCCAGCAATTCTGCAATGCTTACGGAAGGTCATAGCGTTTATCCCGGCCTTGGAGCTTGGATCTAAACATTGACTATTGATGCATTTCAGACAGACTTAATGGAATGACACTTAAGTGTGTGCATGTATGTGTGTGTACATGCTCACATGTGTGTGGATCTGCATGTGAATCCATGCTGGGGTGATTCCTCAATCACTTTCCACTTCACTTTTTCAAGACCAGGTTCCTCGCTGATCCTGGAGGTTACCAACTTGTTTAGATTAGACGCCTGGGCAAGCCCCCGGGAGCCTCCTTTCTGTTTCCATGGCAATGGGAATGAGGATACAGACTAGCATTCCTGGCCTTTTACACAGGTGCTGGGGTTCCAAACTCAGATCCTGATGCTTGCCCAGCAAGTCCTTGGCAGCCCCAATATTAAATCTTTCTCCTTTTAGTAAGACTCTTAAAGTGGGCTCAGACATCCTTCTTCCTGCTTCTAAAACACCTTTGCAACGTGCTAAACTAACAGGAGGGCTTTGAAAGAACTTGTTCAAGACTTAGCAAGCATCTCTTGCCTTCTACTAGTGCTAGACACTGGGAATACAGTAGAATTAAATGTACAACCTGTTCCATAGCACTTCCTGACTAACTGTGGATAAAATTGTCTTAACAATGATGCAGTATAGGGAAAAGAGGGATGTTATATGGAAGAAATAAATACAAGCAGGAACAGAAAAGGGGGACTGCAGTGTTCAATAAAAATGCTTAGGTAGGCGGAGTCTTTTGAAATGGCTTTATATTTTCTCCTCTGGATTTAAAAAGGAGAGAGATGTCAATCTCTAATCCTCCCACTCTAGAAAGGTAAGGTGCTGTTCTGAATTCCTCTTCATCATCTATAGTCCCAGTTAGCTATTTTCTTGTGATCTAGCTTTGCCAGACGAAAGGACAATCCTAAATGCAGTTTGTTTCACCGCCTCCCTGGTGGCCTCAGCGCCTTCTTTCTCATTTACAGGCAGCGCTCACCCTTGTCTGGCAAACAAGTACCAAAGACATAATCCTGGGAGCTGATGAACTAAGTTCCTCCAGATTATCCAGGGCTCGGGAACTCTGGCTGTCCGAGTTCAGTCAGGTTGGACTGACGTTCGACGTCCTCACGTGTTCCCACACCTCAGATACGACGGGTAACCACCACGATTCTCTGTGGTTCTTCAGTTCCTGTTTACTTTCCTTGAGCCCCATCTCACTAGCCACAAATCCATGGCGCATCCCTTTGGATTCTAATTCAGCCAACCAGTGGCACTACCCCGATCGTGCCCCAGGAAATCACTCAGTGCCTAGTAAATCTCTAGGACCCGGATGTCAAGCATCCCGCGAGTGCCTGCTCTGGCTGTGTTTCCTACAGTCGTAGCCCCACGAAGCTCCTTTCTCGTCGGCCATTTCTCTTATCTCTCATTTGTTCACACATTACCTCATGTGAACTTAGACTTCTAAACAAAGCATTCCACTATATCCACATAGTCTTTTAAAGCTCATTTTTGTTTGTTTGTTTGTTTGTTTGTTTTATAAGAGACTCGGCCAATTTTTTTGGAGTAAGAACATCTGAACTTCGCCTGTGAGCCCTGAGCAGCCTCCAGCCCAGCTCCTCTGAGAGACTCTAAGGCTTGATTCCTGGCGTGTCCCTTCTACAAGCCTTAGCCTTTGCCCTACTCTCTCACCTTCCTTTTACCTCTTGTCCTGTTCTTGTCTGCTTCAGCCAGAGTCCTGCTGACTGTGCCTACTGGAACTGCTTGGTCCTGTCGGTGGCCAGCACCAGGCTGTTTGTGGCCTGTGATGGCACACAGATCTAGTTACCCAGAGAGTGTCCACTCAGCACTTCTGGGGGCAGGGCTGTGTCCCTCTAGGGCCTCTTCTCATGCTGCCAGGTGACTGCTCTCCAAAGCTGGTGCTACACTTAGGGTCAGCCTTAAAAGTGCATGCTTGACCTTCAGAATGGCCCTTAGAGTTCCTGTCAAACAATGTGATCACAGCACCTGAGTGTCGCCTGGTGCACAAGACATCTTACCATCTGGTGCCTTCCTCTTTCCCAACCTACTTGCCACCATCACGAACGCTTCCACACACAGGCACATAAGCACACACGTGCACAGGCACGCACACACACACACACACACACACGCCACAGAACACATATACACATACACACCACAGAACACATATACACACACCACACAACAGAACATGCAACAACACATTCAACATACACACACACCACAGAACACACACTCAACACACACATATTCAACACACATACACACGCCACGCACAGAACACACAATACATCCAACATACACACCACAGAACAAACACACCAACACGTTCAGTACACACATATACATAACACACACACACACACACACACACACACACACACACACCTTACACACTCATCTGTGGTGGCTTTTGTGCTCCAAGAGCAGAACCGAGTAGTTGCAGAAACAGTTCCCTCTTTGGGAAAAGCAGGCTGATCCTTGGTCTGAAAGAGTCCAGTATTCACGCTCCAGTAGAAAGACGGTATAAAATCAACCCCACGGTTTTATAGTTTTACAGTTGTTGGTAGAGCTCGGACTTTGTTAGAGATGGTGCGGTCTGTACAACACTTGCTGCCCATACATAAAGACCTGAATTAGAAACAAAACAAACAGGCACCAGGGTGCCCGCCTGCAATCCCACTACTTGGAGGGAGACAGTGCTGGCCAGCTACTGTGCACTCCAGGATCACTGAGAGACTTTTTCCCACAAGGATAAGGTAAGACTTGGAGAGTTAACTTAGCCGTAAAGAGCACTGGCTGCTCTTGCAGAGAACCAGGTTCAGTTCCCCGCATGCACACGGCATCTCACAGTCCTCCGTAACTCCAATTCCAGGAGATCTGACATATTCTTCTGACCTGCAAGGGCACCAGGCACACATGTGGTGCACACACATAAATACATGCAGGCAAAACATCGATACACATAAAATAAATAATCCTAAAGTTTTAATCTTTTTGAAAATTTTTTTCAAACACTAGTTAGCCATCAAGAGAGACACCTCTGGCCTCTTCACATATGTGCATGCATAGCTCCCCACACTGAAACACACATGCTTATAGATACACACATAACATACACATATCCAGGTAATGAGGCATTTGCGAGTAGCTACATTTAAAAAGAAAAGAAACAGATAAAACGATGCTTTATTTAACCCAGGATATTCAAGTTGTTATTGCAATGTGCCATACTGTGAGCATGTAGTGGGGCATTTTACATTCCAGGTGCAGTTCAGGTCTTTGAATTCCTTCTATTTTTAATCATTTGTAAGTGTTCAGTAGGTACATTATGCCAACGACTATGCTATCAGACAATCCCAGGTCAAATTCACATCTGTAGTTGAAGAGCCTGGTCCGGAGATGATTGGTTTCAAGCAACACATTAGAAGACTCTTTATCCTAAGTGGGGTGCACAATATCATAGCCTCTGTACCTGAGGAGACACAGAAAGATCCAGTTTTTTAACTCTGCACAAGCATCACTGTGTCGTGTGACTCTAGGGTAGCTCTTTGCTTCTCAAGATTCCATTTTCTCATCTCTAGAATAAAAATCACAGGACCGGGATGATCTTCAAATTGTAATGCCTTTGACGAGTGAACAGGCTGACTTATAACCCGGCATACACTGCAGTCACTTTACCTAAAAGTCCTGTTCTGATCAAGCGAGGGTTAAATGTGAATCCTGAGGTCATGGTGGTTACCACCATGAGGTGAGGAACGTTTTCAGTAGTGAGAAATAGTGGTAGTTAATCCATTCGCATCCATACAGCGATACATTTGATACATTTGATGATACATTTGAGCAGAGTGTTCGGACATCACTGTTACCTCCCCAGGATATTCTGGAGATGGCCGGAGAAGGCCATTGCTGAGCAGTGTAAGAGTGGAGACTGGCGTCTATTCTGGCAACAGAATGGCCTCCTCTAATGTCATGTGACTGTCAAACACACTGACTTATCAATCACACAGCATACCCTACAGTTACTTTGTCTCAAAATCCTGTTCCTAAGGAGCTCTGGGCGAATATCAAAATAACACTTTGGGTTTATAGTTAAATAAAACCTATTACTAAAATGACTTTGTCTATTCTCATCTTTAAAATGTAGCTACTGGCGAATTTGAAGCCACTTATAAGGCTTGTAGGCTTGTATGGCTTGTACGGTTAAGCAACAGTAACACAGGGAATGTTGAGGAGATGGGCCCAGCATCCCACCAAGGGAGAAAATGTTACAATGAAATCAGTATCTTTATTAGGCTTGTACCATAAATCATGGAAGAAACAGCAGTGTAGGAGAAAAACAGAAATGAAGATACCTGGACACCAAACCTTTGGGGAAGTGTTTTCCTACAATTACTGTGTTCGTTTCAATGTCCTTGATCCCTTGCCCCTCACAACGGGAGATCAGTTCCTGCTTTCAGAGAACAAAGATTGTAGTAAGGGGTGAGACTGTGGACATAAGTCTGTAGCAGCCCTGTATTCTCCTGGATAAATTATAGGACTCAGGTACAAGTTTGTGCCCCAGTACTTTTGCCCCCGTGCAAAGTGTACAAAGTAATAGGACACAATGGTTTGAAGATAAAATAAGGCAACATATAAAAAGTTCTTCACGGAGTAGTATTGCACACTAGATTCTAAGGTAATCCGGGCTATTATTCCCATTCTGAATCCAGATTCAAGGAGCAGGAGCACTCTGTGCCCATGGCTGTGAATCAGAACTGGTTCACCGTGTTTATGGATATATTGGTGGTAAAACTAAATTGAAAATATTTACATGAGTGCAACCCTAAAGCAGTCTTACCGAGCTACCAAATCCTCAGTGTTAGTGTGGCTTCAAGATTAGTGACTGGGCACATACCTGGGCATGATGGCGCCATGTCTCCTGGAGAATCCTGCTGGGCATTGTGCTTTAGCTCCTTGAGAGCTACACGTTTCAGGATTCTACACCCGAGACTTGTTGTACATTGTTGGGTATGTGCAGGAGCTCATGCGAGCAAGTGAAGGCCAGAGGTTGATGCTATCATTCTTCAATTGCCTCTCCATCTTAGTTTGGGAGGCAAGGTCTCTCCCTGAACCCAGAGATCACCGACTTACCTAGACTGGCTGGCATCCTGCCCCGAGATACTCCTGTCTCCCTCTTGCCAGCACCGGGATTGCAGGCCCATGGGATTACACGGCATGATGGGATGCCTGGATTTCTCACACGGGAACGGGAAGCAGGCTCAGGTTCTTATGTTTGCAGAACAGGTGCTCCCAGGTGAGCCTCCTCTGTCCTACTAACTGCTTTTTAAGTGGCGTGTTTTTGTTTCGTTGATATTGTTTTGTTTTTGTTTTTGTTTTTCACCTTCTGTCCTCCTGGGAAAGTGACTTCAGGAAACAACCCCATTGTTTGTCCAGACAAAAGATTATATGTGACCTGGATATGTTTTTGCCTCTTAGGGGTCTACATGATTGAAAGCAATTATGCAGCATGATCTTTGAGTAAAATAGTTGGAAAGTGATATAGTTCTAACACACTATAGGTCTCCTAGGACAATGTTATCAATCGAGTTTCTAAACCCCAAATTTATGTAATTTCTACCTCTGAGCATTTATTAAGCCTGGATTAAAATGGCTATGCTATTTCTAGACGGTTTCTTGGATTATTTTACAAGCTCCTTTTTCCTCCCATGCTCATCAAGTGGCAGAGTCAACAGTATGAAAATAGCTTTATTAAGAAAGCAGCCAACAGAGTCAATGTGCTCTCCACAAAAACCAAGCACACTCTTCACAGAACTGGGAAAACATAGTCCAGAATTTCAATCAGAAGGACAATAGACCCGACTAGCCAAAGCAATTCTGGGCAAAAAGAAACAATGATGGAGAGAATGTAGCACCTGGTTTCAAATTTTATTACAGAGCTGTAGTAACAAAAACAAACACAGAGTCTAATGCAATAGAACAGATGTAGAAATGACCAAAGTTTGATAAAGGTGCGTGTGTGTGTGTGTGTGTGTGTGTGTGTGTGTGTGTGTGTGTGTGTTTCAACAAATAATGCTGGAAAAACTGGAGATCTGTTTGCAGAACAATGAAACTAGATCCCTATCTCTCACCCATATAAAAACCAATTCAAAATAGATGAATGTCCTCATTAGTGTGAGACCTGAAATTCTGAAACTGCTAAGAGAAGACAATTCACGTTACAAGCACAGGCAAAAACTTTCTGAAAAGGATACCAACCACTCGGGAAAGAACAGCAAGAACCGATTAGTGAAATTAAAACACTGCAGCCTAGCAGAGAAAGCCAGAGTGAAGTTCATAGGATGGGGGTCGGGGAGTGCGGGTGGATCTCTTTCCAGCTGTGTATCTGACAGGAGGTCGATCTCTAGAAAATATAGATAACTTAAAAAATTAAACATTCAGATCAATCAACAAATCTTCAAATTAAAAGTCTGAAAAGACAAAGTACAAATGGCCAAAGTATCCAACATTCTTAGCCATCAAGAAAACACAACTCGAGCTGGAGAGATGGCTCAGCAGTTAAAAGTATTTATTGACTGCCTTTCCAGAGGTCCTGAGTTCAACTCCCAGCAACCACATGGTGGCTCACAACCATCTGTAATGGGATCTGATGCCCTCTTCTGGTGTGTCTGAAGACAGCTACAGTGTACTCATATACATAAAATAAATAAATATATCTTTAAAAAACACAAATCAAAACAAGGCTGAGAGTCAGGCATGACGGTGCACACTTGTAACCCCAGCACTAGGGAGCTGAAGGTAGGAGAGTCAGGATGTTTACTAATTGGGGGTAGGAAGAGGGGGGTGTGATGGTGTAGATACGCATAATTAAACCCATTGTTTCATACAATAACTAAAGATAGTCAGAGCTCATTTCACTAACGTATTTTTGAGTCAGGGTCTGTAGATTGTCATTCTGGATTATGTACTGGTGTTAACAATCTAAACCCTATAGATTCTGGACCGAAGATTCTCTTGGCACTACTAGGAATCTGTGGCAAGTATTAACAGAATACAAACTTGCTGATTTTAATCTCAATCTTCGTTGTTTCCAGAAGAAATATAATTGACCCCATCTACATTCACCCTATATTCCCACAAGATAATGCTACGAGGGACACAGTAGACTTCTAGAATCTCAATTTCAGATCCCCAAGTACTCTTTCGACTGTGAGTGCTCACCAATAATAGAAATGTGGACCGACTGAGCCAGCTCAAGTAAATGGAAAGTCACAGGATACCAAGAGCCTTTCTGATGGCACACTAAGGCTTGAGCTAATAGAGATTCAACGCTTTTGCAAATATAGTAAATTTTGCCTTCATGTGCCTCCTTTGTAATGGAAAAAAACCCATGGCTTGTGTTACTGTCTTGGTTTTTGTTTGTGTGTTTGAGATGGGAGTCTAACTACGTTACTCAGGTTGATCTCAAACTCCTGAGCTTTTCTTATTGTCCTCCCTCTACACCTGGACTACAGGCACATGACACAGCGCTTGGTTCACTTAAAAATTTTTATTTATTTATTTATTTATTTATTTATTTATTTATTTATTTATGTATTTATTTATGTATTCAATATGTATGTGTGTGGCTATTTAATATGTATGGTTATTTTGGATGCATGTCTGTCTGTGAACCACACGTGTGCCTGGTGCCCACAGAGAGCAGAAGTGAGAATAAGATGTCCTAGAACTGGGGTTACAGATGACTGTGAACCACCTTGTAGGTTCTGGGAATCAAACCTGGGTCCCCTGGAAGAGCAGACAGTGCTGTTGACTGCTGAGCCGTCTCTCGAGCTCACTTTGGGTAGCTTGTTTGTTTGTTTGTTTGTTTGTTTTCGTTTCTGTCTTTTCTTTTAAGTTCTGGTAGAGAGTTTGCTTTACTAATGCTTAGGTAGAGCATTATACATAACTTTAGTAACCTCATAGCTCTCTCTCTCCTCTCTCTCCTCTCTCTCTGTCTCTCTCTCTGTCTCTATCTCTATATCATCTATATCTATATCATCTACATCGATTTCTATATCTATATATCATCTATATCTATATCTATTTCTACATCTATATCATCTATATCAATTTCTATATCTATATCATCTATATCTATATCATCTATATCTATTTCTATATCTATATCATCTATATCTATTTCTATATATCTATATCTATATCATCTATATCTATTTCTATATCTATATCATCATCTATATCTATTTCTAGATCTATATCTATACCATCTATTTCTATATCTATATCAATTTCTATATCTATATCATCTATTTCTATTTCTTTTTTTTTTATAGAGTTTATTTACGGGCATGGAAAGGGGAGTTGAGAATGGAGTAGAGGCAGAGAAAGAGAGAGGACAGAAAGAGAAGAAGCTGACTAGGAACACCGGGCGGGGGCGGGGGTGGGGGTTAGGGAAAGGAAAAGGGATCAGAGAGTCTATTTCTATTTCTATATCTACATCTATACCAAGCACTCACCTTTGAAATGGCTGAGTCTTTTAACACCTCTTGTGTAAACAGTCTACACCTTTTGTGCTCAGCTCTTAGTAGTAAATACCAAGACTGACTTCGGTCATTACCAGCCCTTCCTTTCGTGCAAGTCAAGTTGACCTTGTTCAACTATGTTCAAGCCATTTTTGTTGATTTTTCTCTGGGGTTTAGAGTGTATTCAACAAACATGTGGGCTTTTGATTTATTGGCCTCAAACAAAGGCTAAAAATTTTACAGGGGGATAAAACTCACCTTCGTTTCTGTTATGTTAGGAGGAAGAGTTGCTCCAGCCCCATAGAGATTAACTTTATTTTGAACTTCTTGCCTGGTGCTTCAGAGCAGTGAGATCGATATTTTGAATCTTTTTTTTCAAGCCCTACACTTCCAAACCAACTTCAGCAAGCTGAACCAAAACTTCATCTGGCTCTAACAACTCATACCTTTAATATTTCCTTCCCCGTTGTTCAAAGTCAACCGACCTGCTCGTTAATGAGTTTGTGATTTATTTGAAGTGTTTTAGTTACATAAAAGCCTTGATCTGTTATGTTTACTAATGTAGGATAAGCTCATTATAAAAAAATAATAAAGCAGAGCTTTGATGGCTCAGCAAATAAAGATGCTTGCTGCTCAAGCCTGGAGACCTCAGTTTGATCCTGTGTAGAGGTGGAAAGAGAGAATTGACTCCACGAAGTTATCCTCTGACTTCCACACACACACTATGGTGCACACAGACACACACACACACACACACACACAACACACCATGTACATATGCACACACTGTAATACCAAAGAATATTTAAAGAAAAGGAAAAATTAAATGTTTAAAAGAACTGTAGAAAATCCAACTCTTCCATAGGCAGCCATTGTTAATAATGAAAAAATACAACAGATATTCCCTGAATGTTTTCCTGAGGATTACTGCATACCAATATAAAGGATTTTTTGTTTGTCTGTTTGTCTTTTGGTTTTGCATTTTTTTCAAGACAGTGTTTCTCTGAGCCTTGGCTGTCCTGAAACTCTCTTTGTAGACCAGGCCGATCTCAAACTCACAGAAATCCTCCTGCCTCTGCCTCTGGAGTGCTGGGAATCAACGGTGTGCAGCACCGTGCCGGGTCAAGCATTCATTGATCATCATTAGATAGGCCTTAGAGACACATTGATCATATATTATAGGGTTTTAAAAAACATATTGTGGGGTTGGGGATTTAGCTCAGTGGTAGAGCACTTGCCTAGCAAGCTCAAGGCCCTGGGTTCGGTCCCCAGCTCTGAAAAAAAAAGAAAAAAAACCCATATTGTGACTATCATTTAGTATCTCTTTGCTATCTCTCCGTATTAATATTTCTAAAGTTGATTTCATTCTTAGGATTGGTCACAGATAATTCTGTGATTCAGAATGTTATATATACATATATGCATATACATACACATTATACACATACACATACATATACATATATGTGTATATATATATTACATATATACACACACACACACATACATACATACATACCATTACTCACTCGTGAATTATATCTGGGTTTATTTTGTTTCATCATACCACAGTTTCATTATCTTTTAGACACACCTAAATAGAGATACAGTTGGAAGCCAGTGCACTTAAACATTTTGAGAAGTAATGGAAGCAACACGATGGCTCAGCAGGTAGCAAGGTTTGCTGCCAAGTCTGCCAACGAGAGTTCAATCCTCAGTAGGATACCCACATGGTAGAAGGCAAGAGCCAGCCCTCACAAGTTGTCCTTTGATGTTCACATGTGTTCATACACACAACCACACACATGCAAATATATATATGCATATATATATATACATATAATTTTGAACTTCCTAAAGAAGTAATGGATCCTATTGGACTGTACCTTGCTGTTCTTCATTCATCAGCTCACGATGGGAGATGGCTAATTTTGCAACAAATAACGTTTCAAAAATCTTACTTTTAGCTCTTAAGGGTAAGCGCGTTTTTACATACTTTGAGAGCATTTTCCTACAAAGGACCCTCTGGCGTGCTCTTTGACGACTCACTGAACGAAAGTGATGATGTGGGTTGATTTAGCTCAGTGGTAGAGCGCTTGTTTAGCAAAGCGCAAGGCCCTGGGTTCGGTCCTCAGCTCCGGAAAAAAAAAAAAAAAAAAAGAAAGTGATGATCGCTTGAGCGATGTACAGCTTTTCAGTTTGCAAGGCACCTCTGCCTAACCACCTCATCGGTTCCTCACACCGGCGCGATGCGTATAGGATAGGTTTATAGGAAGAAGTGGTGCCGACTTGGAGATTCACACTGCTTGGAGTAATTACTTAGCGAGTAGATCCCTTGTTCTGCTAGCTCAGGAGTGGAGACCAGGGGCCTGGGAGGAGTGCTACATCGTCCTGGTGCCTTAATGTGAAGAGCACTCAAGTGTCACTTCAACAACTGAGGCTGCTAATTTGCTATCCAGTTTCCAGGCCTTTTTATTTTAATTCTTTGATATCTAGAGATTAGACTCACCAGGCGTTTATTAGCAAAGTGCTTCCGTAATTGTTGCTCCCCCAAACGAAGCATTTAAAAGACATTTATGCAGCATCTGTTAATGGCTGGAGAGTTTCAGTCCCACTTCTCCTCATTTGGAATTGGAAGAACAGAGGGGAATGCTGGGAAATGTCACTGGATGGAGCACCGTCCAACTGGCCTTAAAACTTAGAAATCCCTCTTCCCACTCAGCGTTGTTTCTTACCCCAGGAACTTCCCTTTGCAGGGTGCCCGTAATGTCTGGCGTGTTCTTCCTTCATTTCCCACAGTCCTGAGAGGAGGAAAGCTCATGTTCATGGGGAGGAAATCATTGTTTCTTTGTCTTCTTCCCCTTTGGGGAAGGAAGCATAATGAATGGCATGACTGTTGCCATGGCTGCACCCTCGCTAACAGATGCAACCCCATCTTTGGTTTAAACCGAGAATGCACTTCTGAACTTCCTGTCTCAGTCATCTCTTGTAAGAAGGGTCTCAAAAATCAGTTCTGAAATTTCACAGGGTCCGACCTCTCATGGAAGCCCCAAATGTTAAGCATGTCAGGAATTTTTAATCAACTATGATTCTGCTGAGTGGCTGCATGGATACGTTAAGACAAATTTGGAACCGCTAGTTCTGTTGTCATCTAGCATATCTAAGGACCTTATCTTAAGTCCTTTTATCTAGTTCCTCAAGAAATGTGACCTTTTACCTACTTTCAGGTAGAGGGCAGGGTCTGGAATTTGAGGTAGTTAGGGCTTCTTATGGGTGAGATAGCATTTCTAAACTTCTGACGTCTTAGCTGCATTTTTTTAATTCTTTGAGTTTGTGTATTTGCAGAGAGAAAACAACACTCTACTCGCATCCGATGTCTTTCCTTTTCAAACTCTAGTTGAATCATCAAATGAGTGTGCTTGAGAATCAAGCTCTTAATACTCTAACTGAATCGGGTTGAAGTAATCTCACTGGGCACTAAGTATAGCATGTGTATGACTTGCCCATGCTCCCACTCCTAGAGCTTTGTCTAGGACCCACGTGGGGAAAGGTACAGAAGTGTGTAGTGGCGTTTTATATTTACCGCGGAGAGCTTTTGGGGCGGCTTAGCAGGAATTTAACATTAGCTCAGGCAGGAATCTGATTTTAGGCTAGAACAAAGAAGTAGGCTTCAGGCAAGAAGATGACTTTGGGCTAGGACAGGGAAGTAGGCTCAGATGTCTTGGTCATCCTGATGAGCCCCTAGAAACAGTGATCTCAGGACTTTGCTTGTTCCTTGACTATTTGCGTTTATTGTCTTGCTTGTTCCCTTAACCGAGAACTGACCTTATTACTTACGTGTAATTAAAATGGCATAAAAGCAGACTAGGGGGAAACATGCCTTCAGTCTCAGAACTGGGGTTGGGGGTCAGGCTACAGTGTTGTCTGATTGTCTCTTTCCTTTTAATCCTCACTCCACTGCTGGAGAACCTGTTGACTGACTGAGCTGGCTTGGTCATTTGCCACATGCTCTGAGTGTGTAGGATACCACTCGTGGTAAGAATCATCAGTAGTTGATTGGCTTCTTAACTCTAGCAGTACCTGGGAATGGTAGGTCGTTCCAGACTGACCAATATGTCCTCATTTGTCGATGGACAAATTCCCTTGTCACATACAAGAATGACTTCTAGGGGGGTTGGGGATTTAGCTCAGCGGTAGAACGCTTGCCTAGCAAGTACAAGGCCCTGGGTTCGGTCCCCAGCTCCGGAAAAAAAAAAAAAGAATGACTTCTAGGACCCCCTGATATTTGTACATCAGGTACTGCTGGACATACTTTATAGGATCAAAGTATCACTGGTGGGAATTTCACCAGTAATTTCTAGTTCAGAATGATCTACTCGCAAAGTCTAATATGCAAAAACATTTCTGGTTGAAGAAGCTCTTTTTAAAATTATAAGAAGTATGTGGTAGCTTCAGAGTGAGCATTTCCTAGTGAACCTTTATCTCATGTCAGCTGGCTCAGGGCATGGCCCACCTTAACTAATTTAACCATTACAATTTCAAGTTGCATGTTAGTCTTCAATGTGTTGGTCATAAACTCAAGGGGGAGAACATGAGGAGTGACTTGTGCCTGTCATGGCTCTTAGCATGATTCTGGGTACAGGAGACTAAATATGGATCCATTGGTTGATGTGTCACAGTCATCTTTCAGATGGGGTTTCTGAGTTCCAATTCAATAGGTTTGAGTAAGAAACAGCGAATCATGGGGTTGGGGATTTAGCTCAGTGGTAGAGCTGCCTAGGGCAAGGCCCTGGGTTCAGTCCCCAGCTCCAAAAAAAAGAACCAAAAAAAAAAAAAAAAACAGCCAATCAATGGAATTTACAGGAATAAAATCCATTCTATGTCGTTTGAAAGAAGAGAATTAACAAAATGACCACATAAATATGCCTAGGCAAAGTTAAGAAAAGAGAAAAATCTTAAGTTTTCCAAGGACAAGCTGTAAAAGGAGGACCCCAATTTCACATGGAGTTGAAGAAAAAAGAAAGGAAATAGAACCAAAAGGGATATAGCGGCATGCACCGGTAATAGGGGTACGGCGGTACACACGTGTAATTAATAGGGGTACAGGTGGTACACACCTGTAATAGAAATACAGTAGTACACACATGTAATAGGGGTGCAGTCGTTCACACCTGTAATAGGGGTGCAGAGGTACAAACCTGTAATTAATAGGGTACAACAGTTCACACTTGTAATAGGGGTACAGCGGTACACTCCTGTAATAGGGGTACAATGGTTCACACCTGTAATAGGGGTACAGTGGTTCACACCTGTAATAGGGGTGCAGAGGTACACACCTGTAATTTTAGGAGTACAACAGTTCACACCTGTAATAGGGGTACAAGTGGTACACGCCTGTAATTAATAGGGGTACAATGGTACAGTAGTATACACCTGTAATAGGGGTAAAACAGTTCACATCTGTAATAGGGGTACAAAGGTTCATACCTGTAATAGGGGTGCAGAGGTACACACCTGTAATTAATAGGGGTACAACGGTTCACACCTGTAATAGAGGTACACCAGTTCACACCTGTAATAGGGGTACAGCAGTACATACCTGTAATAGGGGTACAACGGTTCGCATAGGGGTACAGTGGTACACACCTATAAATAATAGGGGTACATCAGCACGCACCTGTTATCCCAGCCCTCAGGAGACAGAAGTGGGAGGAGGGCCACAGATTTATGGCTTACACCGTGACTTCCAGGCCAGAGACTGTATTAAGAATTGAAAACAAGGGGGGTGGGGCAGAAAGAAGAGAATAACAAAAGTCGGTGAATCAGAAGAAGCCCCTCAGAACTGGTCTAAGTCAGCATGAAATGTAGCCGAAGTGCGACAAGGCTACTGAGAAAAGCAGGATGCCGAAGCCGGAGCGTGGAGGAAATTCCCATCTGCACCTTCAGCTCGCCAGCGTGCACAGGCCCAGAACCAGCCCTGGAGATTGAGCCAACGCATTCACATTCCTGGAGGAGGATACAGGAAGGGGGTCCGGCAGGGCTGGAAAGGTAGCATCCACATAGGGTCTAGAATCATTATGGGACAGTAGGTGCTAGAAAACCCAAAATTCATGCGCACGAAGTAAAATCTAACAGCCAAATTTAGATCTTGACATGGTGCTGACTTTCTTCACTAAATTTCTCTGAATATAGAGAGTGAATGTTCTCTGTTGGTCAATGATTTTGTTTTTCAGTGTTAAGCCTTGAAATGACTATGCATATCTGTCACTCAAGACAATGAATAAAATCTGTTCTTGGGCATAATTTTAATCTTGCCGGAGGTGGGGGTTGCCCACTCACTGAGCGTCTTCATTTTCTGGACTTTTTTTTTTACTTTGGGCTGTAAATATTTACTTATTTATTTCGTTTAATAAATTTCTTTAGTAATTTTAAATATTACTCAGTAAAAAATAGAAAAAAAAATTTATTTCCTGTGGGGAACAATTGTTACTAAGAATGTCAAACCATTTCCTTATATTTAAATTTTACTTTAAATTTATTTTAACATTTGTTACTATAGCTTCATGCCATCCCTGACCACGTAAGGGGCAGTGATATTTACATAAAAAGAATCCAGAACTTAAGAATGTCACAGAGCTGGTTATGGCAGAGACAGACCATAATAGTCAGCATCCAAACTCAGTTTCCCAGACTCCTAGCAATGCCTGGCTTAGTGCTCACTAAGTTACCAGTGAGCAGAGTGGTTAAAGTCAGTTTTGGAGTTGGACAGATTCAGGAACTCTCAGCAAATTTAGACTCAAATCTCACGGCCCTTAAGCAAATGACCGTTCCCTGCTGATATCCATTCCCTGCCTCTTAAACAGGAGATGGTTACACTGTAGGTGAGAATGCAAAGTGTTCGGTTACTTTGTACCACAGCTTGGCGTTTTCTTGAAATGCTAGGCAAACATTTACCATTTCACTCGTAGTATTATGCAAGAGACAATGACATGCATATATCCCTACAAAGACACAAATAGGAACGCTCACAGCAGCATCAGCAGCATCGTCGATAGCGTTCCAAACTGAAAGTCACTAACTGCCCGCCAACACACGGACAGATAGAGAAGGGGTGGTAAATCCATACAACGGAAAGAGCTGCTGACCGAAACGTGCTGCGGCGTGTCTGGATCCTAACAGCTGTGCTGAGTGAAATAAGCTACAAGAAGGATATTTGGCGTGGCTCTATTTGCACAAAATTCTAGAGAATACAATTTAATCTAAAGAGACAGGTGGATGGCATTTACCTAGAGATGAGGCAGCTGAGCGGAATGCAAAGGAGGAGGGACTCTCAGGGACGGCTTTGAAATGAGCAAAATTAAATATGCGGTGATTACGTAACACTTATCCTGTTGGGAAAATACACATAAATGCTTAGCACAATGCTGGCCATATAGTAACTGCCCGATAACTACAAGGTATTACATGCTGATTACAGTACTGTTTGAGTTTTCTTTTAGAATTACTTGGTAAGTTAGTCATAGAATATGTCCAATGAGAAGCTGAGAGGCACAATGCAGGGAACACCAAACTGAGGAGAGCAGTAAGTTTAGCTGGGCTGTGGTGGCGCACACCTTCAATCCCAGCACTCAGGAGGCAGAGGCAGAGGCAGAGGCAGAGGCAGAGGCAGAGGCAGGAGGCAGAGGCAGAGGCAGGAGGCAGAGGCAGAGGCAGAGGCAGAGGCAGAGGCAGGGCAGAGGCAGAGGCAGGAGGCAGGCAGAGGCAGAGGCAGAGGCAGAGGCAGAGGCAGAGGTAGAGGAGGCAGAGGCAGAGGCAGGTGGATCTTTGAGTTTGAGACCAGCCTGCTCTATGTAGTGAATTCCAGCACAGCAATGGCTACACAGAGAAACCCTGGGGGATTCCAGGGGCAGAGAGAGAGAGACAGAGGAGAGAGAGACAGACACAGAGAGAGACAGAGAGAGAGACAGAGACAGAGAGAGAGATAGGAGAACAAAAGAGCTAAAGTAAAAAATTACTTCATAGTAGTGGTGGGAGCTAGCATAATAAAGGAAATGTTTTTCTCTAATTTTTACTAAAGAAGCATAATTTTTACTTTTAAACTACATATTTTATAAAACATAGATTCTCAGATATTTTATAGATAAATTTCCATTTGATTCACAGAAATTGATATTATCTTACCCAATAAAAAATTGAAAATATCTGATAAAAATCACAAAGCCCTTTATAGCACTAAGGGGATGTATTTCTCATGACTAAATGGTAAGAGTCACTCACTCACAACCTATTTAATACACCAGAAAGAGAGGCGTCACATCATTCAATATATCTAGGTTTAAATATATATCTCGAAGATAAAACAGCAAATGTTAGTGAACTTGTACAACCTGGCAGGGCAACCTCACCAGAAGCCTGAATGATTATCTGTCTGAATTCCAAAAGAATTGCAGGAATGGCTGTGGAGGCTCACGGATAGCATTGCAGTGCACAGGACAAACTTACCAAACCTGTCATTGAAGGGCAGGGCCACTCAAAAATATGCAAACATACTGGGGAAAGGCACCTTAGTGTATAAGAGAAGTCTATACAGAAATACTGTGAGCACTTAGGAAAATAGCCACCGTTGTGTCAAAGGAAAAACCAGTAGATGAAATATAGGGATTTAAGTTCGTCCCAACCGTAGCACTTAGAAAATAGAAACAGAAGGCCCAAGATCACCGTTAACTACATCGTAAGTTCAAGGTCGGCCTGGGTCACAATGAAACCCAGTCTCAAAAACAAACAAATCCTCACATCTAAAGGGATTTCCTACTGTTAAATATGACATTTTAAAGACTGTGTCATCATTGGAGTGACAATATTTAAAAATTAGGATGAGGAAATGGGAATAAGAAGGAAGGTTTGATGGTTTAAATATGCTTAGCCCGAGGAGTGGCACTATTAGGAGGTGTGACCTTGTAGGAGTAGGTGTGGCCTTATTGGAGTAGGTATGGCCTTGTTGGAGTAGGTGGGTCATTGTGTGTATGGGCTTCAAGATCCTCATCCTAGCTCCCTGGAAGCCAGTCTTCTCCTATTCCACTTTGGAACAAAATGTAGAACTCTCAGCTCCTCCTGCACCATGCCTGCCTGGATGCTGCCATGCTCCCACCATATGATGATGGACGGAACCTCTGAACCTGTAAGCCAATCTCAATTAAATGTTGTCCTTTGTAAGAGTTGCCTCAGTCATGGCGTCTGTTCACTGTAGTAAAACCCTAACTAAGACAGAAAGGTATAAAATAAACAGGTCAAAAAAGCTTAAATTGAAGAGTTGTAAAAAATAGGGCTTAGAGGTGCTCTATGCTGGGATATGTGGATTTAAAATGTGCGAACGTTATCTGGGAGATAGAACACCTGGTACAGTGCTCAATACTGCCTGTCAACATCTGGGCATACCCGGCAGGGATTAGCTAGCTTAGGTCAGCCTCTGGGCATGCTTGTGAAGGTTTATCAGGGTTAACTGAGGAGGGAAGACCCACCTTAGCTGTGATGCTGCTATTCCGCTGGCTGGGGCCCTGGACTGAAGGGAAAGGATAAACGATCTGAGAATTAGCACTCATCTTTACTGCTTCTGGACTATGGGTGTGATGTGAGAGGCTCTATACCATGACTTCCCTGCCAGGGGACTCTGAGCAAAAGAAATCGTTCCTTCCTTAACTTGATTCTTGTCAGATATTTTGTTCCAGCGACACAAAGAAATACTAGTTCACCAACTTTACAGATTGAGTTCTTCCAAATAGAAAATGTCTATGATAGTAATGATGGCGGGCGGGGGGAGGTAACGGGGGAACATTATTTGGGCAAATAGCTCGGGAGCGTTGACTGACCTCTTTTCCGGTGAGAGGACCTCAGAGAGATGCTGATAGCTAAAAGGGGATAGCACAGGGGAGTGGAGGGCTCCATGTGGCTGAAGCTTCGATGTTTGTTCATTTTAAACTAGGTATGTAGGGGGCTAAGGATAGAAGTGGCCCACTTTCTCTCTGGATCTACACTGGAGGATGTTTTGCCATTCTAAAGAAGTCTTCCGTAGGAGTTGGGTGGGCAGAACTATGAATATAGTCTTGCTGCTTGAGGGTAGCTGTTTTGTGAGGTTTGGCTTAAAAAAAAATCTTACGGACCCAAGAAACTTTGTTTTGTTTTGTGTTTTCAGAAAGGGTCTCACTACGTCGTAGCTCACATTTACCTCAAATTTGATATATAGCCCAGGCTAACTTCAAACTCACCATGTACCAGCCTTAGCCTCTTGAGTACTGGGATTACGGACGACCTTCTAATATGCTCTTAAGCAGGTTCTTAACTCCTGGGCAATCTTTGAAGTGATTTTTAAGATCTGCAAAGGTCTTTGAAGGATCTCACAGTTTGTGTGGGGGGAAGTGAACTTTTAGCAAGCCAGGAATTTACTTCAGCCTCTATGTGATAAATACAAGGTCAATGAAATTCTGTACTTTAGTCTACAGATGTGGGAGACTTAAAATGTAGTGGCTCAGAGAATCCGGAGATTACTGAGCAAGAGGCATAAAAGACTTTCAGTTTGGGTGTTACAGACTCTCTGCTTGGCTTTCCTTCCGTGCTTGAGATCACAGAGCTGGAATGGTATGCCTCGGCATAAAAAGCTTACAGAGTCTGGAGGCTTCAAAGGAAAATAACGCCTTCTGTAAGCATTTTAACAATCCGTCTTCCTGATTCTCACGTGGTCTGTTTCTTGTCTCTTTAACAGTCCCTCTTGTTGAGGTAGTAGAGCTGGCCAAGTTACCTCATATGCTAGAAAAGCTCTAGACCACTGGACTACCCTCCCAACAGCTGTTCCAAAGCGGCTCATTATGAGGTAAAACTAAAAGGAGTGAAAGAAGGCAGTTTCCACATCAGTGAAAAAAACAAACAAACAAACAAACAGAACAACCCAAAAGATGGCAGCTGTCTTTCATATATGAAGAGTAGGTGCAGGAACATGCAGGGTTTGCACATCACTTAAGTATTTCAATGAGTCCCTCAGGTACCACTGTTAGGCAAAAATTAGGATCTGGAAAACTGAGAGTCACAGATAGTAAATGATTTACTCAGTGCTAACTGGCTCCCCTGGATTCAAATTCAAAAACTGTCAGTCTCTCTCCTTCCTGTTCTTAGCATCCCTTTTTGAGGATAATTCTTAAAGTTCATGCTGGTATTCAATTGTGATTTTATTAACATAACAAAAGGTGACTTCATTAAAACAGCTTTTTGTCTTCACAGTTGATCATCATCGTTTCTTTAGAAACATTTTCATCTTATTCTTCATGCAGCATACCTTGTTAGTACAACATCCACTATTACAGATTACAAAAACTATTTCCGGCACACATTGCGGAACTGAAGCCATGACTGCTTATGTGCCGGTGCTGGTGATTTAAGGTAAGTTTGCCTGGGGTGCCCACTCTATTGCATTTTTGAGTAGGTTATAAATCTTTTTAAAAGCAATAAAAATATAAATTCGGAATTTTTCCCAATCAATCTCTTGTGCCACTGAGTCGCAAATCCTTTCTGTTTCTACTCTCTTTTTGCCCAGTACAGAAAGCATTTTGATAAAAAGTGCTTTATCTTCAAAGATAATAATTTTACTAATTAGAAAGTGATACAGGATCACATGAGAGAAATGAATATACGTAAAAATATTAAAGAACCCAAAATTCTATTATCTACAAGATAAAATGATTAATATTTTAATTTTCTCCCTTCCTTATTTTTCTAAATAAAAATGTTAACTACTTTATCTTAAATTGTAGTGTAGGAATTTCAAGAAATTTTAAATTAAACATACACGTTCATTCAAGATTCTCACATCAAAATTTCCAATGTTTTTAATACCATTCTCCACATAGTGATTATGAGAGGAAAATTTCATTAATTTCTCCAATTAAGAGTTGAAAAAATACACCAAAAGTTATATATAGAAGTTTGAATATGTTTGCACATTTAACTTAATTTCTGTTTCCAATGATAGTCACAATACAATGATCAAATTATGTATGAAAAGTTTTAATAATGTGTGACACATGCCAGGCACTATTCTAAGAATTTTGCTGGTACTAAATCAGTAACTTTCACTCTCTTTCGGTGCCTGCACATCACAGTGTAGCTCTCATTACTGCTCCAGGATCATGCGTGCAACCATGCACCCTGCCAATGATGATAATGGACTGAACCTCTGAAAAGGTTAAGCAAGCCCCCCAGTTAAATGCTTTCTTTTGTAAGAGTTGCCTTGGTCATGGTGTCTCTTCACATTAGAACAGTGGGTAAACAACAATGGTTAAGGCTTTGTCCTAGAAAGAATGAATGAATAGATGTCTTTATTTCAGAGAAGAAAAGAATAGCTGCACGTGAGGCCCTTTAGATCAAGAGTGAAGATGAATCTTTGACTGAAGGGCACATTGGCCAGTCAGCTTCAAGGCAGGCAGTTACTATCTTAGATAGTATCTTAGTATCTTAGATAGTATCTTAGTATCTTAGATAGTATCTTAGTATCTTAGTATCTTAGATAGTATCTTAGTATCTTAGTATCTTAGATAGTATCTTAGTATCTTAGATAGTATCTTAGTATCTTAGTATCTTAGATAGTATCTTAGTATCTTAGTATCTTAGATAGTATCTTAGTATCTTAGATAGTATCTTAGTATCTTAGATAGCAGGGCTGCTATCTAAGCTTAGGGAGAGCATCACCACAGTCCACACTTTACCACTACCTCAAACCACCTCTAGAAAGTATAAAGGAGGGGTTGGGGATTTAGCTCAGTGGTAGAGCGCTTGCCTAGCAAGCGCAAGGCCCTGGGTTCGATCCCCAGCTCTGAAAAAAAGAAAAGGAAAAAAAAAGTATAAAGGAAAAAGACATTGCAAAGAAATAAAAGTCCTTCTGTTACACAACCATTGTAACACTGACAGCTGCCATTATATTGGTAAATATTCTTCTAGACCCTCTTTAGATGCGGGTTTCCATGAAGTCAATAAGCTTTGGCAGAACACCTTGGAACATGAAATGATGGAGACACGTGAAGAACTACTTCAAGAGCCTTTCCCATTTGCCTCCTGGTATTTTCAGAAAGTGTATGAGGCTATTTCCTGTCCCCTGATTCTGAGAAGTACCTAGGAAGATTTTTCCTTTTCGTTCTCCAGAGCAACTATTTGAACTATCCAGAATTTAGTCAAACTTCACACACTAAGGCAGAGTCCTCCTCAAGATTTCTCTCATGTCAGTACTGGCTCCAAGATCAAAGGTTCCTAGACAAACTCACTTCTGGCTAACTGGCTACAAGTTTAAGGATTCTCGTGATTACCCCATACTTTATAATTCACTGGAATGACTTACAGAATTTGGGGAAATCTATACTCCAGATAGTCTTATTAAATTTATTTATTTATTTATTTATTTATTTATTTATTTATTTATTTATCCCAATATCGGCTCCCCCTACCAGTACCCACTCACACAGATCCTCCCAATTCCACTCTCCCCTTCCCCTTTGCAAAGGGGAGCCCCCTCTTGGTGTTGCTCCCTACACTAACCTTATCCCACCTCACTCTTGAACATCAAGTCACTGTAAGACTAGCCACATCCTCTCCCACTGAGGCCAGACAAGGTAGACATTTTGGGGAACAGGATCCACAGGCAGGCAGGCAACAGACTCAAGAACAACTCCTGCTTCAATTATTGGGGGACCCACATGAAGACCAAGCTGCTCATATGCTATATATGTGCAGGGGGGCCTTGGTCCAGCCCATGCTCATTCTTTGGTTGGTGATTCAGGCACTGGGAACCCCCAAGGGTCCAGGTTAGTTGACTCTGTTGGTCTTCTGTGGTGTCCTTGTTCTCTTCAGGCCTCTCAGTCCTTCTCCCAACTCTTCCAAAAGACTCCTTGAGCTCCGTCTAATGTTTGGTTGTAGGTCTCTGCATCTCTTTCCATTGGCTGCTAGGTGGAGCCTCTCAGAGGACAGCCATGCTAGCTCCTGTCTGGAAGCATAACAGAGCATCTTTAATAGTGTCAGGGATTAGTTCTTGCCCATCGGATAGGTCTCAACTTGGGGCAGTCATTGGTAGCTCATACCCTCTGCCTCTGCTCTAACTTTGTCCCCACACATCTTGTAGGCAGGACACATTTTGCATAGAAGGTTTTGTGGGTGGGTTACTGTCCTTATCTCTCCACTGGGAGTCCTGCTTGGCTAGAGGAAGAGGCTACTTCAGGATCCACATCCCCCACTGCTAGGAACTCAGCTAGAGTTGCCCTCATGAGCTCTTTGGGGTCTCTCCCCATTTCAGGTCTCTGGAATATCCTAGACTGCTGCCCCCCACTGCCAATTTCCCTTCTTTACCCTGCTCTGCCTAATCTAATCCCCCTGCTTCCCTTTCCATTCCCTACTACGCAGGTCTATCCTTCCGTAGACCTCTAATATCTATTTTGTTTCCTCTTCTGAGAAAAATTCAACCACTCTCCCTTGGGCCCTTCTTGTTATTTGATTATAGTGTGTTATCCTGTACTTTATGGCTAATATCCACTTATAAATGAGTATATACCATGCATGTCCTTTTGGGTCTGGGTTACTTTACTCAGAATGTTATTTTCTCATTCCATCCACTTGCTTGTAAAATTCATAATGTCCTTGTTTTTAATAACTGCGTAGTATCACATAGTGTAAATGAACCACATTTTCTTTATTCAATCTTCAGTTGAGGGACATCTGGGTCATTCCCAGTTTCTGTTTATTACGAATAAAGCTGCTGTGAACAGAGTTGAGCAAGTGGCCTTGTGGGATGGTGGAGCATCTTTTGAGTATATGCCCAGGAGTGGGATAGCTGGGTCTTGAAGTAGAACTATTCCCAGTTTTCTGAGAAACCTCAAAATTGATTTCCAGAATGGCTATAAAAGTTTACACTACCATCAGGTGTGGAGGAGGGTTCCTCTTGCTCCACAACCTTGACAACATGTGCTGTCCCTTGAGGTTTTGATCTTAGTCATTCTGATGGGTGTAAAGTGGAATCTCAGGGTCATTTTGATTTGCATTTCCCAATATCTAAGGATGTTGAACATAGGTGCTTCTCGGCCATTCAAGATTCCTCTGTTGAGAATTCTGTTTAGCTCTGTACCCAATTTTTAAATTGGGTGGTTTGGTTTCTTGGTGTCTATCTTCTTGAGTTCTTTATATATTTTGGATATTAGCCTGTCAGATGTAGGGTTAGTGAAGATCTTTTCCCAACTTGTAGGCTGTCATTTTTTCCTATGAACAATGCCATTTGACTTGCAGAAGCTTTCAGGAAATTGTCTCCTGTACTGGCCAATTCAAATCTATTCCCCATTTTCTGTTCTATAAGATTTAGTGTGTCTGGTTTTATGTTAAGGTCTTTGGTCCATTTGGACTTGAATTTTGGGTAGGGTGATAAATATGGAACTATTTGCATTCTTCTACATATAGGTAGACCAGCACCATTTGTTGAAGATGCTTTCTTTTTTCCATTGTATGGTTTTGGCTTCTTTATCAAATATCAAATGACCATAGATGTGTGTGTGTGTGTGTGTGTGTGTGTGTTTATGTCTTCTATTAGATTCTGTTGTTCAACCTGTCTGCTTCTATACCAATACCATGCAGGGTTTTGTTTTGTTTTGTTTTGTTTTTATCACTATTGCTCTGTATTACAGCTTGAAGTCAGGGATGGTGATACCCCCAGAAGTTCTTATATTGTTCAGGATTGTTTGGGCTATCCTGACTTTTTTGGTTTTCCATATGAAGTTGGGAATTGTTCTTTCAAGATCTATAAAGAATTGTGTTGGAATTTTATGGGTATCGCATTGAACTTGTAGATTGCTTTTTGGTAAGATGGCCATTTTTACTATCTCTGTGTGGGACATCTTTCCATATTTTGGTATCTTCTTTGATTTCTTTTTTAAATGACTTGAATTTTAATCATAGAAGTCTTTCATTTGCTTGGTTAGACTAACACCAAGATATTTGATAACTTTTTCTCAGCCTATTCATCACGTGTATAGAGGAGCACTATTGATTTCTTTGAGTTAGTTTTGTTTCTAGCCACTTTGCTGAAGGTGTTTATCACCTGTAGTTCTCTGGTAGAATTTTTGGGGTCATTTTTGTATACAATCATATCATCTGTGAATAGCAATACTTTGACTTCTTCCTCTTGATCTCCTTTAGTTTTCTTAGTGCTTTTTCTAGAACCTCAAGTACTATATTGGAGAGATAGAGAGTGGACAGCCCTGTCCCCAATTTTAGTGGACTTGCTTTAAGTTTCTCTCCATGTAGTTTGATGTTGGCTATTGGCTGCTGTATATTTCTGTGACTATGTTTAGGTGTGTGCCTTGTATACCTGACCTTTCTAATACTTTTAACATGAATGGATGCTGGATTTTGTCAAGGGTCTTCTCAGCATCTAATGAGAAGATCATGTGCTTTTTTCTTTCAATTTGTTTATATGGTAGATTACCTTGATGGATTTTCATATACTGAACCACCCCAGAATCCCTTGGATGAAGGGTACTTGATCCTGGTGGATGATGTCTTTAATGCATTTTTATATTTGGTTTGCTAGTATTTTATTGAGTATTTTTTGCATCAATGTTCATAAGGGCAACTGCTCTGATATTCTCTTTCTTAGTTGAGTCTTTGTGTGGTTTAGGTCAGGGTGACTGTAGATTCATAGAATGAGCTTTGGCAATGTTCCTTCTGTTTCTATTTTGTGGAATAGTTTGATGAGTATTGGCTCATCTTTAAAAGTTTGGTAGAATTCTGCTCTAAATCCATGTAGCCTGGGGCGCTTTTTTTGTAGTTTTTTTTTTTTTAATATAACTTTTTCTTAGGGGTTATAAAACTATTCAGATAGTTTACCTAATCTTGATTTAGCTTTGGTATTTGGTGTCTGTCTGGAAAATCATCCATTTCATTTAGATTTTTCAATTTTGTGGAGTATAGGCTTTTGAAGACAAAATTATTTTTTTGAATTTCCTCCGTCCATTGTTATGTCTCCTTTTTCATTTCTGATTTTGTTAATTTGGGTAATTTCTTTCTTTTAGTTAGTTTGGTTATGGGTGTGTCTACCTTGTTGATTTTATCAAAGAACCAGCTCTTGGTTTTGTTTATTCTTTGTACTGTTTGCTTAGTTTCTAATTGACTAATTTCAGCCCCTGGTTTGATGATTTTTTTTTTGCCATCTATACCCCCTGGGTGTGTTTGCTTCTTTTAAGTATACTTTTGATTTGTTGGTGTGAGAACTCTTCGATTTCTTTATTGGGGCAATTGGTGCTATGAACTTTCCTCTTAGCATGCTTTTATAGTGTCCTGTAAGTTTGGGTATGTTGTGCCTCGTTTTCATTGAACTCTAGAAAGTCTTTAAATTTTTTATTTCTTCCATGACCCATTGATCATTGAGTAGAGAGCTCTTCAGTTTCCATGAGAATGTAGGCTTTCTGTTGTTTCTGTTGTTGAAATCCAGCTTTATTCCACAGTGACCTGATAAGGTGCATGAGGTTATTTCAATCTTCTTGAATCTGGTGAGGCTTGTTTTATGACTGACTATATTGTCAGTTTTGGAGAAGGTTCCATGAGGTGCAGAAAAGAAGTATATTCTTTTGCATTTGGGTGAAATGTTCTATAGACATGCTAGGTTTATTTATATCATAGCCTGTTAGTTTTCTTTTTTCTCTGTTCGTTTCTCTCTTAATGACATGTCTATTGGGGAGAGTGGATGTTGAAGTCTCCCACTATTAATATGTGAGGCTTGATGTGTGATTTAAGCTTTAGTAATATTTCTTTTATTAATATGGGTGCCTTACATTTGGGGCATATATGTTCAGAATTGAGATGTCCTCTTGATGGTGTTTTCCTTTGATGAGTATGAAGTGTCCTTCCCTGTTTCTTTTGATTACTTTTGGTTGAAAGTCTATTTTGTTAGATATTAGATGGCTACTTCAACTTGTTTCTTAGGTCAGTTTGCCTCAGGTGGGCCCTACTGGCAAGGGATTTGTGGGAAAATATTCCAAGCTGGTAGTCTTGGGGTCTCTGTAGGTTTCCACAGTGAAGCAGAACAGTTTCAGTGTCCTGCAAAGCTCCTCAGGACCAAAGAGTGAGCAAAGTGTTGGACAATGGAGTACAATCCCCCGCACCCTTACCCGCCTCCAGAAATTCACCTCTCTAAGCTGTGTCCTAGGAGGACCTGACTGGTTCTAAGCTTGGGGCCCCAAGGCTTCCATGGGGCGAGCAGGATGTTCTTGGGGCCCTACATGTCTCCTTAGGACTGAAGAGCAATCCAGAGCTAGACAGTGGATTTCAGGAAACTGTGTACAATTCGTCTCTTCAGGCTGTCTGTGTCTTATGAGGCCCCCCAGATTACAGTTTTATTATAAAAGATACAAATCAGTGATCAGTGAGATGTTCATCTGGTAAAAGCACCATGTAAAGGTGGAAGGACAAAATTAACTGAATAAAATTGTCCTCTGGTCTCCATACATGTACTGGGCACACGAGTGCCCTCCCCCCACACTTGTGCAATAATAGTGAAGCTGAAAAACAAACAAAACCCATACATATCAGAATCAAGCAATTGGAGAGACGCATACAGCAAGGTACGTGAGGGTCCCCACAATGAAATGTCTGTATTACCCTCCCAACACAGCACTGTGGTGTGCCTCTCTCCCAGAACATCACTTAATAATGACTCATCAAGGAAGTTCACCAGAATTTCAGTGTCTGAAGTCTTTATTAGGGACACTACATGTGATCCAAGCCCCACGGCATCAGTTACTTTTCTACGCATTGTGACCAGATGCCTGATAGAAGGGCTATTCCTTTTAGCTCACATCTTGGGGGGACTACAGTTCATCAAAACAGGGAAAGTATGGAGGCAGGCAGCTACGAGCAGGAGCTGCAGCAGCTATACTCCTATGTGGGTGGATCATACTGCAGAGACAAGACAAGAGTGGATCTGGGATATAGAACCTGAAGGCCTGCCCCCTAGTGACCCACATCCTCAAGCTGGGCTTCACTTCCTAAGAGTTCTACAACCTCTCAAAACCTGGAACCAAGTGTCTAAACATAAAGGACATTTCACATTCGATTTATATCATTTCATCCTTGACCTCCATGGCCTCATGACCATTTCATAATGTAAAATCCATTCTGTCCAACTTAAAAGTATAGTCTTTCAGTTCTGATGCTGTTCCAGAATTTTTGTCTCTTCTTAGACAAAAATTATGGTCTTAGCTCCAAGTACCTATAAAATCAAACCTGGGTTACATGGTTTCAATAAAAACCAGCACAGAATAAATTTTCAGACTTCAAAAGAATTGTGGGTATAGCAAAGGAAGATCAGAACAAAGCCAGACCAATCTCACCAGGTCAGACATCAAACTCTGCAGCTCTATGTCCCCCACCCGGAGCTCACAGTGAAATATTTAGGCTCCAACATGTTTGAGTAACCCCTCTCCAGATATGTTGCCTGCAGCCCATGTGGCCTCTCTCTTGGGCTGCCTGAACTTTTTGAAATCTCCAGTATACTGGATCTCAATTACAGCTTGGGTTCAACCTTCACAGCTTCAAACCCAGGAGCTCCTTGTAGGATATCCAACCATACCATATAATTGCTGGCTTCAGTAGTTTCTGGAACATTGGTAAAAGCCTCCAGTATCCCTTTGGTCTTGCCCCTTCCATGTCTACATACCCAGCACATGTGGCCAGTGCCAGTCAGTGCTGTTGGCTGTAGCCAGCTCTACTTGATTGCAGCTACAGGGTTTCTGTATGCCCTTTTTGCGAACACTTCTTTCCAGGGGAAAATGTAAACAGCGTCTACCCCTCCTAAGGTCACAACAACAAACCAACCATTGGGGTCTACCAAAGTTCACCCTGGGCTTCCTAAGTTTCTGGAACTTCCTTAGAGAACACAGAAGAGGCGTTACTTGCAGGGGTGTGGGTTGTCCTCCCTCAGCCAGCCACATCTGAGAAGCTTTAACCGAAGAGCTGAGGGATTCCTCATAGGCACATAGATGCAGCTCCTTGTCCTAATATTTTCCAGCCTCTATACACTCTAGTGCCTTCTCCAGGCCACATGCAGTGTTTCCAGGTGTTAGGGAGCAGCTAGATACTCAAGCCAAACTCTCATGCCCCTCTCTGTAATGGTTTAAACCTCTCATCAAGTCCAGTCTTGCAAGGGGCACAGACAGTGCTCTAAAATGGCAGGTTCTTAGCTTAGAGGACGGTCACTCCTAACAGCCTGCAAGGTTGAATCTGTGAAATTACCTGTTTAGGAGGAAACAATGGAGTCTTCTGAATGACTGCACTGCTATGCCCAGGAGCTCTCAGAGGGTAAGGTCTTGTCCCCAAGGCATCTTTTCTATTGCCCAAGTGTTAAGTTTGAGATTTCTCCCTAGTTGCAGTTTTCTCCTTAATAATTAAAATTGCCTTGTTTGAAATTATCTGCCCATTCTGTCTATGACTTTAACCACATTCAATCTCCTTGACTAACTGTTTTCCACATTTTTTTCTGTTCACTGTAAATCTGGGTAAAAGTAGTAAACAATAGCCACGCCACAGCCTGAGTGTTGTGCTGTTCTGAAACTTCCTCTAATGAACAGTATAGCTCATTACTTTTGAATTCGGCCTCATTCAAAATTTTTAAGACACAAGTAGAATGTAGCCAGCTTCTTCTTTCCCAACATCTATACAGTCAGCTGCTAGCTCAATTCCAGACAAAGTACTTGTTCCACTTAGAAATCTGACCTTGCTGAGAAATACATCTGATGTCAGGATACCCAATGCAATGACCTGTAACCTTTCTGAGAAACCTTTACTATCCGCATTTCTATCAACATTCTGGTCTTCATATTGGAATTGCCTATTATGTTCTTATAGCCTATAGCTTATAGCATAGAGACTGCAGCTTCAAACTCTTTCACATTCTTCCTACAAACCAGTTCTGGAGGCATATGATCTGTTGGGAGTGATGCCCTTGAAACCCTCCATTATTGATGTTAATATTATGGTTAGAGTTAAGTATGACTGGGTTCATGGAAAATCCCCAGCCAGCTGCAGAAGACTAATACAAATCTGTTGGTCAGGATGGATAATGATATGATAAAGTTCTGACCTTGCTGAGAAATACATCTGACGTCAAGATGCCCAATGTGATGACCTGTGACCTTTCTGAGAAACCAACATCTTGCTGCTAATAGATATGACAAACCTGTGACCTTTCTAACATCTGGTTACCTGACCAATTGCCTGACCACCAGAGAGCTGTGTCCTTGGCCTGCGTAAATGTTTCCCACTTGCCCCCTCCCTCTATTACCCCTGTTATGGTATAAATTCAGTCTTGGGAAAAAATAAAATTGTTGCCTTGATCAGACTCTTGTCTTGGCGTCCTTCTTCACGTCTCTTGTCCCCCATTCTCTTCCAGGTACCCTCTGCACCCTCATTGACAATGAACCATATGGTCAAGTTTGCCATAGCAGTGATCCTACTTATCCTTATCAAAATTTCTATTTTAATTACTTTTCTCATTGGTGGGGTCGGTCATTAGGTGCTATCTGGAAAGAAGCAACCTAAAGGAAGGGTTTACTCTTGCCCACAGTTTGAAGGGATAGTTTATGTTAGGGAAGGGACAACAACTTTGTGGCCTAGGGAACTTAAGGCAGTTGCTTCTTCACATGCGTGTTGATTAGGGGTCAAGGAGAGGACAACACATAGAGTTAGGCTATGCAGTTGCTCTGTGACCCACTTCTTCCAGCTAGACTTGACTTTCTAAAGGGCCAGCAAACATCCCAAACCAGCAAGGAAATAAGTGTTCAAATAGATGAGACTATGGGGGACAATTCACGCTCAAACCATAATGATCATGGAAAACAATAAAGGCGCTTCTACATCTTGGGGATTCTAAAGATTCTGTTTCCCTTCCAGGAGCCAGGAACAAAGGCCAGCCAAGTTCTTTATTCAATGATATTTTCTCCCACCGTTAGCTGCAATTGCAGTCTATTAAGCTTCTCAGTTGCAGCATGGAATTGGCTCCTTAGCAACAGGGCATTGTACCACTCACATTACATTGTCATCGAGTCCCTTTTGTTTCTGTATGGCCCAATAGGACAAGGGGCATGGCACCTTTACTGTGCTTTCTTTTGTTAACTCTATAAATAATAAACTGGCTGAAGTTGTAGAAAGGCTTATTGTTTCTCAATCAGCCAAGGGCATTAGCCTTTCTTGGCTTGTCAGGTACAGAACTAAGAAAAATTTCAAAGGAACAAGTTAGGGAAATTAAATTATTCCATTTGTGTTAGAAATTTGACTTTGAGGGGCATGGCAGTGGGAGCTGGCCTGGTGGCACATGCTTAGAATCCCAGCTCTTAGGAGGATTGAGACAGAAGGATCACAAGTTTGAGGCCAGCTTGGGCTCTATAGTAAGTTGTAGACTAGTCTAAGTTATAATATCTCAATAAAAATAAATAAATAAATCCCAGAAGATAATAAAAAATGTAAATGTAGCTCTTCAGCAGACTACAGAAGAAACACAAGCAGGGAAGAGGCAGAGGCAAGCTATATGTAAGCTATGGCAGTGACTCTACGAGAGAGGACAACTTCTTGAAAGAAAGAAAGAAGTTAATGGTGAAGGACTGCTGTGTTTGTTTAACTTGTCATAAAATCTCTTAATAAGAATCAATATGGTGGGGCTGGGTGGTGTGTGCATTGTGTCACACGCCTTTAATCCCAGCACTCGGGAGACAGAGGCAGGTGGATCTCTGTGAGTCTGAGGCCAGCCTGATGTACAAAGTGAGCCCAGGACAGCCAGCACTGTCACACAGAGAAACCCTGTCTTAAAACATCAACGACGGCAACAACAAGAACAACAACAAGAGGTTTTAGGACGTTATATTCTTCTCTGATGAAAGTGTATTTCCTACGTCATCCCAACAACCAGTCCCATAACTAGTTGCTGCTTCAGTACATCTACAAAGGAAGAGACGGCCAATAAGTCTGAGGGTAGATGACTCTACAGATAGAGATCTCGTAACTTTTGCATCCTTTCTCGCCCTGAGCTGAGACGTGCCTCCTAATGACCTTTGCTATTGCTGTCACCGTTCCACGGAGCCCACGGAGCCCACGCTCACACTAGCTGTGTTGTGACAGACCTTCTGTGACATTAGCCAACAGAACACCTGCTTCCATCCAGGCTAACGCGGCCTTGTCTTGGTGCTCACTGTGATTCTGCTTCCTCATCTGGGTCTCTCATAAAATAGAACACGCAGCTCCAATTTCATAAGTGAAGACCACAACGGGTTTAGTGTTTCTAATAAAATTGGTTATATCGTTTTCTTCCCTTTATAAATGTGTTTTGTAAACTTACAATGTTTTCTTCAAAACGTGATATGAGAAAGAAAATTGAAATGCATATTAATATCTCATTCTATTGTATTATAATTGAATTTGGAACATTTATTTGAGCCAGGATCTGGATCTCAGTATTCAGTTTGCCTCAAAGTTATAATCCTTCTGCCTCCCAAATTAGATATCACTATGTGTTTTTTTTCCTTTTTGCTATGTGTGCATGTGCGTGTGTGTTTAAGTGGATGTGCAAGCAAAAGTTGAATTTTTCTTCCCCCAATTTTCCACCACTTTATTATTTTGTTTGTCTCTTGTTTCTTGAGATGGGAATCACTATGTAGCCCTGGCTGGCCTGGATCTCTGTAGACTGCATAGGCTGAGACAGCGATCCCCCTGCCTCTGCCCGGTAAGTGCTGGGATTAAAAGCGTGCACCGCCACGCCCTGTTTCCCGTCTTATTTCAGGCTGGCCAAGGAAATCCAAAAGCTCCTTTGCCACAAGCACATACTGACTCACCCAGTGCTTGATGTGTATGCTGGGGGTTAGATTTGGGTCCTCAACTCAGCACTTTACCCACTGGGCCATCTTTTCAGGCTGGTATAACAGGTATCTTTAATAACATTTAAAACAAATTGGTTTGGTTTCATATTATTAAAATAATACATGCTGAATTTAAAAAGCATTTAAACAACAAAAGTTTATTAAGGAAAAAAATAGAAAAGTAAAACAAAACAAAACCTTTATTTCTAACTCCCAAATATACATTCACATGTCCTAAAGGTAACCTCAATTTACTGTCCATCCAGAACTCCCTTCTGTATTAGGCATCTGTCTGTATCAGCACACAGGGCCTCTGAAAAAGTTTTAGACAGTTGCACTGTATTTTATTGCAGTGATCATGACATCATTTATTTAGCCAGCTCTACATAGATGGATAAACAGTTGACTCCCTTTTCAATTTAAAACACAAAAGAATCTTTGCACATGTCGCTGTGAACACTGAAGAAATGTTTGTAAAATAAATTTCTTGAAGTAGATCTGCTGTGTCAAACTTTACCTACCTTCAAAGGCCGATCGATTGATATTCCTACTGGGTGGATGAGCTTGTCTTCCCAGGTGTGAATGAGAAAATAACTGATTTCTTAGGACCGGCAAATGGAATGTACCGTGTCTCCTCCTATCCCTCCAGGCTCCTGCTGCACTCTTCCTTACCCCAAGATGACAATCCCAGGCTCTACTTACAGTTTCCTGTCAGCCAGCTTTAAGAGAGAGCGAACCTGTAGCAGAGGGAGGGCTGGGTAAGGAGGTGGACTGACCACTTACCGGATCTCTGCATCCAGGACACAAGGACACAGCTGTAGCCAAGGATGATGCTGCCCAGGCAGCCTTCTCTTTGTCTGGGTTCCAGCCACGGCTTTCTTCCCATGACTCTTCAGGCATAGAAAGGGTGGTCTATCTTGCTGGGCCAGGTCCTGCCCTCTCTCCTTCTTCCCATCTCTACCACCTCTGTGAAGGGTAATATCCTTCTTAAATGCTCCTCAAAGTACCCAATTTTAACTTTTTGGTGTCTGGGACCTAAGCCGCCCTAATTTTTCTGAGCTATGTATGACCACTCATCTAAATCAGTGGTCTAAGTACTCCAGATTCAACTGTTTCTCTAAATGGATAAGGAACCTGATACAATTAATTTCTGCTCAAGGAGAGCGGAAAATGACGATTCATTCAGCGTATAACGGCTTACTGAGAACTCATGACAAGTGCTAGACACTGCCTTGCAGTGCTCTCTGCAGATGAGCAGGGTCCTGAGAGGTAGGGGTGTGTGTGTGTGTGTGTGTGTGTGTGTGTGTGTGTGTGTGTGTGTGTTGTATGTGTTTTCTGGATGTCCATGCCCATATATGTGAATGTGTAGGGCAGAGACTGATATGAGCTACCTCCTCTTATCACTCCCTATGTTTAAAACTTAATTTTATGCATATGGGTATTTTGTCTGGATGCATATTCATGTATATATGTGTTCCAGGTGCTTACAGAGGTCAGAAGAGGGTTGGATCCCCTGGGACTAGTTATAAATGGTTGAAAGCTGCCATGTGGGCACTGGGAATTGAACTCAGGACCTCTGGAAGAGTAGTTAGTGCTCTTAACCACTGAGCCACCTCTCCAGCACCAACCATATTTATTTATGTTGAGGCAGGGCCACTTACTTAACCTGTTGGATAGACTGGCTTGTCAGTGAGTCTCTGACACCCTTGTCACCACTTCCCAGTGCTAGGCTTATTGGGGCAAACTGCCAAGCCTGGCTCTCACACGCACGCTGGGTGTCCAAACGCAGGTCCTCATGCTTTGCTGTAAGCTCTTTACTGACTGAGGCATCTCGCAGCCCTGCTTCCCATCTCTGAGGAGTGTCTCTTCATGTCATTTGTCCATTGATTGATTGGACCACTTGTTTCTTTGTCTACTTCTCAGTAGGTCTTCACAGATTCTAGCTATTAAGTTCCTATGAGATTCACAGATTCTAGCTATGAGATGCACAGCAGGCAAAAAACTCCTCTCGCTAGGCTGCCTCTTCACCCTGTTATCTTGTTGTGCAGGTCTTCAAGCTCATGCAATTCCATTTATCAGTTATTGCTATTATTTCCTGAGCTGTGAGAGCTCTTTTTGGCAAGCCCCCGGCTGTGCCTGTATCCTGACGCGCCTTCCTCTGGCAGCTGCAGTTCAGGGCTCACGTTACGGTCTTTAACGCTTTTTGCATTTATTTTTATACAAGGTGAGGCACAGGAACATAGCTTCATTGTTCTACAGGTGGATATATCCAGTTTTCCCAGAACCATTTGTTAAGGAGGCTGCCTTTTCTCCAATCAGGGTGTGTTTTTGGCAATTCTGTCCAAAATGAGTTGGCTATAACTGTAGATTTACTCTGGACCCCCCTATTGTATTCCATTGGTCTATGGGTTGTTTTTTGATCCAATACTGTGATCTCTTTATGGGCATGGCTCTGCGGTATAGCATAGAATGCAGTGTTTTGATACCTCCAACGCTGACATTTCCGTCAGAACTACTTCGGTTATTTGGTGTCTTTTGAGCTTTCTTATGAAATGTGGGACTGCCTTTTTAGTCCCATGAAGAATGTCTTTGGGATTTTTTTGGTGGGGGGAGGGGTTTGCATTAGATGTGCAGAACGGTTGTTTTCACAACGTTAATTCTGCAAGTGAAAGAGGTCTAGTTTTACTGTCATTTATCTGTTTTGTTTTTTTTTTTTCCTTCAATGTTTTAAAGTTTTCATTGTGAGGCCGGAGAGATGACTCAGTGGGTAAGAGTGCTTGCTGTGAAAGCAGGGAGCCCAGGACACATTTCCAGGATCCGAGGAGCAGCTGGGGATGCTGTATTCGTGCCTGCATGCCCAGTGTTGGGAGGCAGAGTCAGTCAGATGATGAGCCAAACGGATGAGCTTCAGGTTCAGTGAGAAAGATCCCCACCACCAATGCACACCCAGGTTCAGTGAGCTAGACCTCTTCCACCCCCACCAATGCACACCCAGGTTCAGTGAGATAGCCTCCCTGCACACACACAAACGCACACTCTCAACTCTCAACATACACTTGTGTGCATACGCCATACATCTACCACACAAACACATAAAACAAAAATGATGACACAGGTTTTTTTTTGTATTGTTATGTCTGGTTTGGTCCTAGGTATTTTTATAAACATGTGTTTTGCTTGTCCAAAAGGCACCAATCCCTATGCTTTGCTGCAAGACACCTCAGTTTGTTCAGCTACAGGGATGAACTATTGTGTATCTAACCTAGCTGTGAGAATCCTATCCGAGGCCGCCAGTGTACAGGGATGGGTATACCGTCTAGTCTTGACTGTGAAGACAAGAAAGAGAATGGGGGGGGGGTTGAGAGCACAGAAGACTGTTTTCCCTGACCAGTAAGAGAAAAGGAGGAAATGCATGTCGCCTCCTCCTCCTCCTCTTCTTTCTTTAGATGCTCTTTGTCTGGATTGGAAGTCTGGAAGTATAACGATCTGACAAACATGAGCTAGCAGACCCTATTTAGAAGACAGCAAGGTGGGGGGGTAGAAAGGATGCTGGTGACTCGCTGGACCTTCAGAGTCAACTGCAGAATGACCTACCCCTAAACCTTCTGCTATGAAAACAGGTAAAACACAGTGCGCTTCTAGCTGCCAGCATTATCTGAGCTTTCTGTTTCTTGCCATTGAAAACAGACTAACCCACGCACTGGGAACTGGGATTTAAGTTAACAGAGGAAAAGAGGGGCCACAAACAGGTAGTTTCTCTTAGAGTTAGACATGGAATCTGGGTTTCCTTTCTAAGTGACCTCAACAGACACACTTGATCAATTAGGGAAATACATTTTTATCAAATGTAAAATGTGATAAAAATATAATTCATTGTTAAAATAACAGATGTTATAAAGGTCAAGTTAGGTGTAAACTTGATGGATTAAAGGACGACCGGATAACTGGTAAAGCCTTATTGGTAGGAATGTCTAAGAGACTCTCCTCCGTGGTCTTCCTAATAATACATCTACCCTCAGCAGGCACCATCTAATCTCTGGACAGTTTTGAGTAGAACAAAAAGACAACAGACAGAATGTTTTTCTACACTGGAGTTTGGACAATCATCCCCTGCCCAGAGACATCAGAATCGCAGGTTCTCAGGGTTCTAGATCTGACCTAAGAACAACACTGTTGGCTCCTCTGGCTCTTGGGTCTTTTGGGCTAAAGTTGAATCACTATGCCAGCTCCTTGCATCGCCAATGTGCAGATTGGGACTTTCTCTGAGCACCAAATCTTACAATAAATCTGCCATCTATCTCTCACCCATCTGTATATGTGTATATACATTGTTCTGCTTCTCTGGAGAACACTAATTCCAACGTAACCTTTAGAGCAATTATGATCTGAACCAGATTAAAAAAAAACAAAACAAAAAAACAAAACAAAACAAAAAATAGCCTCATAAATCACTCGTAAAATGTTACAGCTAAAACCTTCAAATGTTGAGAAATTTTCTGACCGCTTATACTGGAGAGAAATTTAACAGAGGTTTTAGGTATTGTTTCTGTCAGCTCCAGGCATGTCCGAGACTTTACCAATTACATGCGGCTTCAGCCTCATTTCTCTGGAAAGAAGGCAATTTCCTTTTACAAGCAGGCCTGTTCTGAATGCCTTGGGTGTTGTTTTTGTACTTGCTGGCACCAAGAGTCACAAAATGAGGTAGCTCATTTAAAATATTTTCCTCCTGGTTGTTCTGTTTCCCCATTCAGGAAAAAGATTATTGGTTGCCATGGCAACCAGCTTCCGCCGCATTCCATTCTAAGTAACCAACAGGTGCAGCTTACTCCACGTTCTCTGCTGCTGTTCCCTGGAGACTGCGAGCTCTCCCAGCCCGTTCTCTGTGACTGCTGCTTGAAGTGTCCGGCAAAACAAAGTTCAGACTTCTGAAAGGCATTATATCCCCTAAATGTTAAAAGACAAATAGTCTGCACGTTGATTTCCTGACTGTGGGGTTATTATTATTATCAATTGCTCTGTTCTATTCAGGCCCTCCACAGGACCTGACTGGAGATCTTCCGGAGTTTTCTTTCACAAGCCTAGGACTGTATTTTACTTTACTTTTTTTTTTTTTCCCAGAGCTGGGGACCGAACCCAGGGCCTTGCGCTCGCTAGGCAAGCGCTCTACCGCTGAGCTAAATCCCTGACCCCCTACTTTTTTTTTTTTAAACCCCGCCCCTGTACTTTACATTTCTGACAATACTTGGAAAACCACCAATGAGATTCCAATAAACACCAAAGCAGGAGTGTGCCATGAGGTCATCTCCCATGGCATCTAGCTGCTTTCCTGTGGATAATTCTTCTACCTCTCTCCCTCTGCAACTCACAAACCATTCTCTTGAGGGAGGGAGAAGAAGAGGGAGGAAAAGTGTCAAGGATGGGTGCTCTTCTATGAGTAAGTCTGTCTGGAAGACTTAGCCTCGGAGAAGCCAGACACCTATATTTCCACTCTTGAGGTTGTTTTTTTTCTTTTAATTGAAATTCCTTTGAAAAGACCTTTTGGTCACCTCATTTCTATGGAGATCAAGACTGGTATTAATAGTGAAAGACGTCTTTGTACAAACCAACTCAAGTTAATGATGGCCTGTATGTTATAAATCTTAGAGCATGTGAAAATGAGACTTTTTGCATCCACTGTAATTTTTTTCTACTGTTTCATTCTTACTACTTTTAGCCTCATTGGTTATTTAGTTTCTTATACGTTTCTGTCATAAGCTAGTGGGATTTCTACTGCTTGAGAGCTGTCTATCCAGTATTCCTGCTTATGGCTTTATCAGAAGTGACAGTGGCATTTTGTGATTAGAAATATGATGCTCCAAAAGGAGTTTCTGTTATCTAATGTTAGTCAATTAAAAAAAAAAAGAGTCAAATAAAACCTGGCTCTAACTCTCTCTACTGATTTTTTTTTTCTAGCTCGTGAATGACTTTCCATTGAAAAAGACCCATTTCATGACACGTCTATGAACATCCCATTGGAGGCTACCATCTCCTGCAAAGGGCATGGAAATAAATTCTAAAGGGAAACAGATGTCTTCGCCCACAGATTCTAAAAGCAGAGGGTATTCATAAACCGCCCCACAAAATTGAGAGCATACTGGGAAAAAGGAACTGTTAAAAAAACTGACATGCTACTGAAGCACTTTCTTCCTCTTCCGGTGAAGAAATCCATTCCTTTCTAGGAAGTTCAGAACTTTAAGACAGCCTAAGGAAGTTAAGAGTTGGAATTTATAGTAAGACAGCTCATTTCATCAGGAAAGACATTTATCAGTAGAGAAAAAGCCGTAGGGTGGCTCTCCCGACTCCTATGGAAAGTGCACTAGAATTGTTTCAAAGTAGGGTGGGAAGGCATTTATTTTCCCTAGGACGTGTCTCAGACTGTTTCTGGGTTCCCTTACACCTTCGGCAATAAGCACACAGCTACTTCCTGATATGTGAATCCACACAAACGGGAAAGGACAAGCCTTGGCCGATTATTGCCAGAATGAGATGCTGAAACCGTCATCTAGGTTTTGAGTAACCATTATCACAGCGAGCCGTCAGATGCTCGTACAAAAAGTTGCTCTCTTTCAGCTGACAAGAGGCAGCCGAGAAGAAACCCCACCCTGTGAGAGGCAGACTGGGCCACTCGAAAGGCACCGGACGGAGCAGCTGACACACAGTCTTGGCAGTTGGTTGAAAATCAGTTTGAGAAAGAACGCAAATGGGAGGAAGCTATAATCATAGGCGTGAATGAAGTGTGTGAAAAGGCAAAATAAGAGTTCGTTAACGCTGGACTAATAGAGATTTACTTCAGATGGAAAGTAGTTTTCTAAAGAGTTTTTTATTTTAGAGATAACAACACTTTGCATTTCACTTTGCAGAGATCACAAGACAACATTATTCGAAAGATAACAGTGCCATTGTTTTCGTATTTTTAGATTTAAGTAAAAAGCTCAATTTGTCTGAAATGTAACCATACCAGTTTCTATCAGTATTAGAGAGTTGGCAGCTCACCGTAGTTCCAGTACTGGGAAGGCAGAGACTGGATGTTCGGAGTAAGATGGCTAGTTGGATTAGCCCAACCTTGAGCTGAATTTGGCTGAGAGAGACCTTATTGATTGAAGGTGGACAGCAATCAAGGAAGACTCCTCACATTAAACCTCTGATCTTTATTCTTGTCATGTACACACGTGCCAGCACATGCACATGCATACACACATGCATACATACATGTAAGAAAAGGACCTCTCAGTCAGTCTTTTTAATATTTCAAATTTAAAGCAAGATCATAACTTTATAATGTTCAGATAAATGACTAGGCAGTCTGATTAGTTACAAATCCGTCCTAACACTTTGCCCTTTAATCTTGGGGTCCAAACTTGAGCAAGAAAATGTCAATGCAAAAAAAAAAAAATTCTTAAAAAGGCTTAAAATCACTGTGGCTTAATTCAGAATATGTTAACATTAAAAACATGTATTCAAAATCATATATAGCAGGCAAGCAAGGGACATTCTCCTGTTGCTCAGGAGGGACTAGGGAGAACCCAGGAGTTTAAGGCAGAACAAAACCCACAACTCCTGGCATAATCCATAGAATTTTAGCTGATTTTATCTTGAACTGCATTGGTATTGATGCACTATTCTTCTAAGGACGATTTCATGATTTCATAATAGTACTACATCCTGGATTTTTGGGTCACTTCAGGTTTTGAATGTTTTGTTTAATGTCAAATGACTTTAGTTTGTAAGAAGTGGTCACTGAATCTACAGAGCAACTGAAGTAGTAATGGCCTTCAGCAGTGTGCAGCAATTCTATTTCTGAACCACAATTGTCAAGTTAAATCAAATAATAGCGAAGCTCATTCTGTGAGTCTAATAGAAGGCTCTTAATATAAGACCGTTTTAAAACTTTACGATTTCAAAAACACAATTTCACACATGTAGCTATAAATGTATGGATGGCCAATCATCCTTGCCACATAGAAAATGAAAAGAGACTCGAGAGGTATTGTGCTTTCAACATTCAAAAAAAAGTAACCCAAACGTATGTTTCTGCTAATAAAGTAGGACTTTGTTTCTGGATTGTAATTCATATCCTCGGTAAGTCAGACCTGAGGAGATTCGTTGGCATTTGCGATGCTGTAGAAGAGTAATTATCTGAGGGAACTAAGTTTTACTTTAATGAATTTGACTCATTATGCCTTACAGAACCATGGCTATGTTGGGAACAGCAACATTTAGAACACTTGGAAATCTCCCTCTGCCTTAACTGCTATCCAAACAAGAGGTTTGTTCCTAGCTCTACTTTTTTTTCTTTAAGTCAAAATGCATGCCATTAGTGGGGAGAAAGCTTAAAAGTTGACCATGTTCAGAATGGTATTCATGATTCCTAAAATTAACGGTGGTTCCCCGCAAGTCTACCAGTAGTGATCACTCTCCCTCCCACTTTTCCCTGCCGCTTGGGATGGGAACAGCCCGGGGATGCTGCCGCAAACCCAGTGGGAGAGGGAGACAGGACTTTACCGGCGGCACTTCGGCACTGTTGCTATGAGTGATTCATTCGCATTTGGCACATTTGTGCCAAGGAAACCTCCTCCCGGCGCTCCCTCTCCAAGCTCTCCACAGACAGTCTCCGGCGCCTTGGCCTTTAAGGAGAAGCGAGAGAAACGAGAGCAGGTGGGCACCGAACAGCTCGCCCAACCCGCCTCCCCCAGCTCCTTCCCTAATTTAGCAGTACTTCCGGCCGCGTGACATCATCCCCCGCACAAGGTGACGTGAGCGGAGGGTGACGTATGTGCGGAGAGGAGCGCGCTGACGTAGCTATTTAAAGGTCCTCCTGCGGGGAGGATGGAGACACAGCGCGAGCACCTGGCGTGTGGAACGGACGAGGCCGTCCAGAGCCAGCGCAGGAGCCGAGCGCGTTGTCCGCCCGCCGCCCGCCGCTAGGGGAGGGGAAGAAAAAAGGGACGGACCGACGGACCGGCCGGCTTATCCCCTCCCGGGTTGTTCCTCACCGCCGGGTCCGAGCCCGTGCCCCGCCTCCGCCGCGCCCCACCTCCTCCGCGGGCCTGCGGCGGCGGCGGCGCTCCGCCCCTCGAGCCGGGAGGGCCGCGTTCCCTGCCCCGCCCCGCCCCGCCCCCTCTCCTGCTCCGCTGCCGTGCTCGCCTCACGCCGGCGGCGCGGACTGGGAAGCGGCGCCCTCGGCTGCGCTCGGTTCGGAACCCGCTCTGTGGAGTCAGAGGCAGCGACGGGCGCCAGGCCGCCCGGGCTGGCGGAGGCGTCCGCTGAGGGGAGTGTGAGGAGGCAGAGGCGGCCCTGGGAATGTGAGGCGGCGCGGAGCGGGAGAGAAGAGCCGGGGTGGGAGCACGAGCCGCGGCTGCCGTGCCTCGGACGAGCCGCGAGCCTCTCGCTTCAGCGCGCGACCGCCAGGAGCTTGGGGGCTGGGTGCGGGGGACCGCGCGGGGCTGGGTTCTCTGATTCATTCATTCTCCGCCGCCGGGAGCCCGAGGCCGCGGGTGCTGCGAGGAGAGGCGGGAAGAGGGGGCGGCCGCGAGCGGGGCTCCTTTGTGCTCGGCGGGGGCCGGGAAGCCGAGGGAGGTGGGCTCGGGCCCCCTGCGCTGCTCCCCGGCGGCCGCTGCGCCCCCAGCTAGCCGCCAGCCTGGAAATGGCTCCGCTGATGCTCCTCGTGAGAACGAATCGATCCTTCCCAGCCTTCTCTGCCTGCTCTCCACCTCCTCTCTGCTCCGAGCCTTAGGAGGACGAACATTCAAAGGACAGATTCCAATGTGGTGTGCTGTGCACATCGCGAGCGGCTGGGGTTTGCACTTCGAGATTTCTTCTTTATAATTTTTTTTTTTTTAATGTAAGGGAGACAGTGGCATTGCTACCCGTAGGATTTTTATTCAAGTGCACGTCGCGTTGGGTTGCACGCTCCACCCCCAGGGACCTGGTGTGGTGAAATTTGAACCCACCGCCTTAGCCCAAAGGCCGAGTAACCTGGCTGCTTGAGTGTCGTGGAAGACGTGAGCGAAATGATCAGCGAACTCATTTTTTATCAGACTCGCTGAAGCTGGCTTTTGCGTTTTTCTACACGTACACTAATTTTATGGAATAGTTAAAAGTGCTATATTCTCCGCGCAACCTTTTCAAATTCCAAATGTTTGAACGTTTTGGTGTCAGCGCGAGTGAAATCATTTTACCGACAAGAACTAACTGAATTGTCTGCCTCGTTGAGTTGCCTCCGGAAAAGATCTCGGGGGTGGAAAAGCAACTGCAAAATAACAGACGGAGAAAATTCCTTGGAAGTTATTTCTGTAGCATAAGAGCAGAAACTTCAGAGCAAGTTTTCATTGGGCAAAATGGGGTAAGGATTTTGTGCTTATCACAGCTTTAAATCTGCTTATGCGTGTGTGCAGTTGAGCGGTGATGGTGACCATGTTTTTAAATTCGATCCCTTGCAAAACGGGTACTACTTTAAAATACAGATTATATTTGTATTATTGTAGAGCGACACCAGAGGTCCTAATTAGAATGTGTAATGTTTGTAACTCAGTTACAGTTTTATTAATGATATATATGAAGACAATGTACCTCCTAATAGACCGAACCGCTGTATAGGTCACTAAATTTTGCCATCTTAGGTTTGGTTGGCGGTGTTCAAAGCTGCACATTCTGCCAGTACTTTGTAGAAATGATCAGCTGTCCAAAGGGAGGATTGTAGTGAGTGGTTAGACTCCAGTCCTTGGAACTGATCCCTTGTAAGTTGCTGCCCTCGCAGTGCCCTGTTCTATCCTTGAACATCCGAAACCAAATATACAGCTTGGTTTACTGGGCATTAAACGGAAATCTCAGGCTGTTTCGATCTAAACGGTGTGGGTGCTGGAGAGGCAAGCTGTTGATTGAAGGAACGTGTTCACTTCTCTGTTTTGTTTCTTTTTAAGCTCAAACCTTTAGCTTGTGCCAACAGTGTCAGATTTACTTATTCGGCATAGCCCAAAGCCAACCTAGAGTGCATTTCCTAAACTTTTCATTCTAACACTGCTGCATAATAAAATGCTAGTTCCTTAATTAAGCTGGAAGCCTGTGTTATGGAGTGGGGATCTTCGCATTTCTTTAGTGGATTGTCAGTGCTGTCTCTGCATTCTTCCTCTGGTCCAACTAGCACCGATAAATAAGTAGTTGAGGAACGAGGTTTGGAATGATGGATTTTGAAATTCATTGTGATAGCTTAGGAACACACACTTTATAAAGTTCTTGAATAGTTGCTTTTTTGCCCTAGTAATTACAATTCGAAGTTTATTGGCTTATACAACTTTGAAAATGTAGTCATGTGTCATAGCAGTTCTTCCTCAGGAATTAATTATGAGTTGATAATTATTTTTAATACTTAAATGACAAGCGATAAGAATGTAATTAAAATACCTTATTCTATTTCTGGTTCTGCTATTAGTAGCAAAGTGACCTTCAGCAAATTACTTAACCTTTATGGGCTGTATTCTTGTCGGTAAAATGAGGAGTGTAAGAGTTTTCCAACCTGTAAAAATGATTTTCTTTCTTTCCTCATTTAATGGTCAGCAGTTGACTTTTTTTCTTCTAATGTGTTTAAGCATGGAAGCTAGGAAATGAAGGTGTTAGAAAGTGTTCTGGTCGGTTTCACCAAATGAGAAAATACTAAAAAATATTAATATTGGAAACATTTGACATTTGCTTCCCACCGTTTGAAATGTGTTTTGTAAGCCGTGTTGGAGTGTCGTGCACTCTCAACTACACACAAAATCAGGTGATAGTTTTTCATGGAGTATGCTGCGTCCCTCAGACTGGAGTAGCATCGTCAAAGAGGAGAATCAGTTATGCATCTCTTACATTACAGGAATGCTCACTTTTTTTTTTTAACCAGATGAAGAGTGGGATAGGTACTAAGGACACTACTATTTGAAATAGGAAATTAAGCTACCTACAGGAAATCCATTTAGCTACTTACCATAATTTGTTTATAAATGAGTCACTTTTCTTTTTGTTAAAATTACATTTTAAGGGCTGGAAAGATGGCTCGGGAGTTAAGAGCACTTATTCTTCAAGAGGACTTTGGTTTGATTCCCAGCACCCACATGGTGGTTCACAACCCTCTGTAGTTCCAGTTCCCAGAGATCCGATACACTCTTCTGACCACCACAGGCACCAGGCTTGCAAGTGGTGCACATACATACATGCATGCAGGCAAAACACCAATACACGTTATTCAATTTAAAGAATGAATAAAACTTAAAAATGACACGTAAAATAACGCTATAATAGAGTTCTGCCTGGCGAGTGATAGATATAATTTGAATTTGCCCCTCCAAAACTTCATGGCCAGTTGATGGTAGCTGAGTGTTACTTACTGAAATCTACACTTGGCAATGTGACACTTTCTTACTGAGGGTGACTTGGTTTATCTGCATTGGTGAAAGAGGAAGGGTAGGTGGAAATAGAAGAAAATACACAGCAAAGGCATTTATGGGCGGTTCCACCCTTTGTAAGTGAATAAGCATAGCCATCTGGGCCTCTTTGAAACGTAAGTTAATGTTATGACCTTTAAAGTTTTCCCAGGCAGTCCTTAAATTACCTTACTTGGATGAATATCCGAACTTTCATGTGGATAAGTTTATATATTACAGATGGGTTTTTGATTAATATTAAGTTATAACAGGATTTACATTTACCTTAATCATAGGTATAGTTAGGGAGTAAAGAAATTATTTTTTCAACCAAAAATAAATGATTAGGTAGGAAAACATGACTCCCGTAATCCTAGTTTATGAACTCTGTGGAAAAGGAAAAGAACAGCCAAAACCAGCAGTCAGCAGAGTCTGTCAAAGCTGCCCGCACCGTCTTTAATTGGAGTGAGGTCAGGAGCATGGGTGTATAAAATGAAGGATGTCAGAAACCTTACAAATAAAGACGATCGAATATGTAAAGTGAAACCCACCAGAAGCTTCAGCATCTCCAGGAGGAGTGCCCGTTAGGCACATCCCTAGTAGTTTATCATAGGGTAGCAGGGTGTCTGCAGCTCTGTCAGAACACTGGAGAAGGCAGCAGACATCAAGCCACGGCAGCCAGTTATTTTGTGCTACTTTTTTGTTTTTATGTAGCTTAGTGATGCCTGTCTCTATTAAGAGATAGTTATGTATAAAATGGGGGGGTTGGTCCCTACGAAAGAATGTTGAAATTTTTGTTCTGGTATCTACCTGACTTTGCAAACTTTGAGCCTTTTGCCTTAAAGCAGGAAGTGGGTACTCTGCTACATTATTACCTGGGGTCTCATTTTGCTTAAGGCGGGGCTGGTAGCAAAAATGTGGAAATGTTGATCCACTGTCACGAGAGGAGTGGACTTTGTAAAGGCGCCTAATGACTTAGGTGCAAGTCCTTACTTCTTTCTTAATTTTACCAAACTTTGAGCACCAGTTATGTGGCGTAGACCTAGCTGAGTGTTGGTGAACAGGCAGTGAAATGTGCTTCCTCCCTGAAGGAGTTTATAGTTTAGAACTGGGGAACAAGGTTAAAGTAAGGTGTGAAGTTGGAAGGGGTAAAAGTGGGGCACTTGTGAAGCCCACAGTACATTTGTATGAGGGGACATTTGCGGCTATAGGAAGGATAGAAAGACTGGAGGAGGTGATATTGAATACTAAAAGGCCTTGTGGACACATTGGAGGGCATTTAGGTAAACAGTGATTGGCAGCAGCACTGCATAAAAGCTTTGCTTGTGTGGGCTCCTTTGATAGAGAGAGTGAGTCCTCAGAACTGTCCAGAGCTAGGCTAGAGGTTTGGAGGCCAATGAAAGACTGGGTTATACTATAGACTGGTGTTTAAACCTAAGAGACAGGCCTTGTGTGCCATGTCGTATACACCCTGTCCTCAGAAAAGTGAGGCAGGAGGATCTGGAGTTGGAGACCAGCTTGGGCCTGGTTGTTTTGTTTTGTTTGTTTGCTTTTAAGGCCAGACAGTTAATAAAAGATATCCATTGTCAGCTTACATTTTTATGCCGTGACCTAGTACTCATTTAAATATAAAATGACATAAAATAATGTTTTTACTTTATGTAATGCAGTCTGATAGTTTCTATTCAATTATATTCCATTTCATTTTCAAGAAGAAATGATTGTGAAGACCCACTAATTGGATTTAACAAACCTGTGGTAGCAACTGGCAATTTGGAAAAACATAGTTCTTGATGGTGTGGGAGGACCAGTATGGGACCAGAAGCAAGCAAAGCACTAACAAGAAGGATCAGGGGAGTGGTGAGAAAAGGCTACGCTAATTCAGATTTGTATGTCGAGTCCTGTAGAAGCCACAAGCTAAAACAGTGACTCTGGCTGGGCAGTGGAATGGAAATGACATCCCTGGGAGGCCATAGTGTGCAGAGGGAGGACAGAGGAATATGTCATTGGACTTTAGAACTAGCAGTTTTCAAGTAGAGTTAGCAGTGTTGGGAACTGCATGGTGTGCTCACATAAGAGGCACTTAGGAGAGCTGTGAAACAATGAGTTGGAGAGGCGACAAGAGAAACTGTCCTTATGCTTGCTTACTGACAGCCAAGATAAAAGGATTCACATTTCAAAAGACCAGCTCTGTTCTGCCTTTGAGCTTTCTTTCTGTCTTGGATGTTGCTAACTGAATAGAAGGACAGGAAAATGAATCCCAAATATTCAGCATTATCTGGTATCCTCCATTCCTATCTCTAGGCTTAAATAACTGTTTTAGCTAGCTCTAGTATGTTTAGTTAGGACCTGTCTAGTTAAATGAAACACGCAGGCTTTTGTCTGTGTTGCTTGTGTTTAATACCTTAAGATTTGTGGCTCACATACTCAGTGGAGACAATGAAGTTTGCAAGATACATTGTTTGTAAAAGTAAGATTTTCTTGGAGATCAGAAACTTCTAAAGTTTAAAAAAAATATTTATTTACTTTACATATATGGGTACACTGTAGCTGTCTTCAGACACACCAGAAGAGGGAACCAGATCCCATTATAGATGGTTGTGAGCCACCATGTGGTTGCTGGGACTTGAACTTAGGACCTCTGGAAGAGCCGTCAGTGCTCTTAACTGCTGCGCCATCTTCCAGCCCCCCCTTCCCCCCACTGAGTAATTTTGAGGTATTGTAAGAGTTCAAATTAATTACAGAAGAATTTGTATATAAAAAGGAACTTTTAGATAGCTTTAAGTTCATGGATGAGAACTGGAAAAAACCACTCAGCTCTTTTTTTTTTTACTTGAGACACAGGGTCTTGCTTAGTAACTCAGATTGGCCTCCAGCTTTGATCTACTGCTTCAGTTCCTGTGGTAGTGGCCTTACAGGTATGTGCCACTTAAAACTTAAGTACTCCTTAAAACTGCTAATCCTTTCTGAATAGGAGTATAGGTAAGATTTCAGCAACAAGACCCCAGTCAGTGTATGAATAAAATCTTAAAAACAACAGCACATTTTCTCCTTCTTGGAACACCCTCCTCCTTTCCTTCCTCTTTCCCTCTCCCTCCCCTTCTCCATCCCCAACCCGTCCTACTTATGAAAGGTTTTTCTTGTACCCAGGTGGTCTGACCTTGTGATCCATAGCAGCTCCCTCAGTCCTTGAGTGTTGGGGGTACCTCACTCAGCTTCCATTCGCGTTTTAATGGTTAACACGTCATACACACTGATAGTCTCCCATGTTGGTCGTTTGCGTTCCTAAGTGTCTAAGGAAGGAGAAGGGAAAACAGTCCAAAACCAAGCTAATCCTTCTTCTTTGTTTTTGTTTTTAAAGACATTTATGAGTAATTGTCAGCATCTCTTTAATATTTTTGTCTTTTTTCTCTACTTTTATATTTGTCTTGTTTTTATAGTTTCACAAAAGCTATAATGGATCTTAAATCCATTATGGCTTTTGTATAGCTAAAGTAATTTTTAACTGAATTTCATTTATACTCAGTTATCGTTTCTATTTTTAAGGTAGGCTGACCAAATATTTTTCTCATTTTTTAATTAGAAAACAAAATTGTTTATGAAATCTTAAAAAAAAAGTCTAGTCAATGCTTTATCCTTATAATTTTTACCCTTGCAGTTTTTGAAAAATCATCTTAATCTCTTTAAAACCTGATATTACTGAAATGTTAACTCTAACCTAGGGGTATCTTGCTTTTTTTTTCTTTTTAAGCGAATGCGTGTCTGGAGGAGGGTGGAGTTTGCATGCGTGTAGGAAGGGGGCATGTCATTGTGTGTAGGTGTGCTTATGGAGGCCTGAGATTGACATCGTGTCTTTCTCAATAGCTCTTCATCTTAGATGGCAGCAGGATCTCTTGCTGAACTTGGAGCTCACCATCTTTGGCTAGTCTAGCCAGCATGCTTTAGGGAGTCTCTGTTCCATGTCCCTTCTGGAGTTCCAGCGTCGTCCCACCCACCTGGCTTTACAGGGGCTCTGGGGATCCAGACCTCACAGCAGGCTTCACATTTGCTGGGGGTGGTTTGCTTTAACCCGTGGAGCCATCTGTAGCTCTGGGTATTTTCTTTCTGGGTTCTATAAAGCACGAAGAGCTCTTCCTTATCTTTGAAATGAAAAGGTTGCTACCAAATCCTAAGGCAGAAGCCTTGTAAGAATTGATGGCTTTTTGTAAAACTACCAAATAAGAATTACAATGGAAGTGAAACAAAAACCGTGTCTTCAGTCAAGAATAGCATTTTCATCACCGTGTGAAGTTTTGTAAAGTCATTGTCACCATGCCTTATATCTAATGTCACATCTGGATCTATGTGTTCCTGTGCTGCAGTGTCCAGAAGACCATGAAAGAGCATGTCCTTGACATCTTAAATACAGAAATAGGACTTGTTTCTAGTTCCACGCTGTTTTTAGTCGTTGAGTCTTTATAAAAGAAGCTCAGAGGTCCTGGGAGTACAGCTCAGTAATGGAATAACCTGCCCAGCAAGCTGAGGTTCTGGATCCAGTGCTTGTACTACTGCCTCAAGGAGACAGGGAGGCAGTGGGAGCCTTACCTCTAGAGTGTTTTTGTGGGTAAATCACATGCGTCTTTCCTAATAGATGAGTTTATAACAGAACCACACTTGCAAAATTAGCTGAAAGGATTTGAGTAGATTAGGTCCCATTTTTAGATACAGAAAAATGCATATTTCTAGTAATTCGGATAGGTCTTTATTTTATTTATTATAGGTAGACCATATAGATTCTTTTTTGTACTTATGTATGCCTCAGGATAACATGAGAGCTTACTGTAGCTTTTTTGTTTTTCTTAAGAATTTGTGAGATGTCCTAGGGTTATTCTGTGAAGTATTTTTGTGATTTGGAATTTTCATCCCTGGTTACTTTCAGTTTCTCCTGTTAGGCTCATAATGATTCCCTAGTAAAATATCTTGAGTGGAATAAACAATCAAAGATCCTGACATCTCAACTCAGAAAAATGTTATCCTTATATCCTCCGATATTCCTAAACTTAAACCTACTATCCCGTTAGCTTTTTGGCCTGTTCTGTAAAGTGGTGCTCTTTCGCTGTTGTTTTGAATGCCTGTCTTTGGGCTGCTAACATTAAAGTGTATATGGTTTGCTTAATTGCCCTGCCAGCTTCCATCATAGTACTTAATAAGGACTCTGCTACTCTCTTAGTATCACTAGGGATCCCTAAGTATTACTGGGGTTCAACTGAGTGTGAAGAGCTGGGCGTGGTGGCACATGCCTTAAGTCTCAGCGTTCAGGTGGCAGAAGTAGGCAGGTCTCTGAGTTCAAAGCCAGCCTGACCTATAGTGTGAGTACCAGGGCTAACATAGAGAAACCTTGACTCAAAACAAAAACAACAACAAAAAAACCCTTAAACCTGACTTTTTAGAGGTTCTTTGTTGATTAGAAAAGCACAGGTATGCCAAGCAACCAGAGCTTCCAGGGACTAAGCCACTACCTAAAGACTATACATGGACTGACCCTGGACTCTGACCTCATAGGTAGCAATGAATATCCTAATAAGAGCACCAGTGGAAGGGGAAGCCCTGGGTCCTGCTAAGACTGAACCCCCAGTGAACTAGACTGTCGGGGGAGGGGGCGGCAATGGGGAGGTGGGAGGGAACACCCATAAGGAAGGGGGGAGGAAGGGATGTTTGCCCGAAACCGGAAAGGGAATAACACTAAATGTATATAAGAAATATTCAAGTTAATAAAAAAAAAAAAAAAAAAAAAAGCACAGGTAGTTCTAGATATTGCAGGATGTTCTTTTACTTTTTCTGCTAACAATCAAGAGCTTGTTTATTTTGTTAGGTCTTTGACAAGTTCATGCGTGTATGCACTGTGCTGTGAACACAGTCGCCCCATTGCCCTCTCCTGTTTCCTTCTCGTATAGATACCCTCCTCCTTGCCAACTCGCCCCTTCCCACTTTTGCCTGTTATTTTGAATTGGGTCTGTGGGTCTGTGCAAGTGCATGTGGTCATAGCTGCTGTGTGTGTGTTCCTGATGAGATTGCCCATGTCACACATAGAAACCAGCATTTTATAGGACTCTTTTACAGTGGTTCCCAACCTTCCTAATACTGTAATCCTTAATACAGTTTCTTATGCTGTGATGACAGTCCCCACACACCATGAAATCATTTGTGTTGCTCCTTCATAACTGGTCCTGCTACTGTCATGGGTCATGCTGTAAATATTTTTAGAGATAGAGATTGACCTAAGGGGTCATGACCCACAGGCTGAAAACTGCTTTCCTAGCACTTAACAGTGTTTCTGCTTCCTCTTCCTTGCTGTCTCCTGGGTCTTGGAGGGGATGAGACAGACGTGCAGTTACGGGCTATGCATTTTTATTTTTCAGCATCTTACCAGTTCAGAGTCTCCGTGTTGAATGTCACTGGGATAGGAAGCTTCTCTGGCCAAGATGGACAACAGTGTTGATCCAAGGCTGTAGCTATAAACGTTTAGAACAGAGTTTGATTACATATATATTTAGCTTAAGTAATGTGCAGAATTTTAATTGTGTTTTTTCGTTATTGAATTCATTTGGCATTTTATTAGTGTTATATATATGTTTGTGTTACTGTTTCAATGTTAATATGGAATAAAGTATAAGATAGTAATGACAGTGTTACTGTTTACGTTTATTTTGTGCCAAATTAGTGTATTTTGAGTGTCAGGATTTAATCCATAGGTAAATTTACAGTTTTGTTTTTTTTTTTAATGTGGCAGGAAGCTAATCTCGAAGTATTTTCAAAGATGGTAGTCTTTGCCATGATGCAAAAGTGTATACTGGGGCTGGAGAAACGGCTGAGTGGTTAAGAGCACTGGCTGCTCTTCCAAGAGAGCCTGGGTTCTATTCAAAAAACTTACATGGGAGCTTACAGCCATCTGTAGCTCCAGTTCAGGAGATCCGATGTTTTCTTCTGGCCTCTGGGCACCAGAGGCATCTAGTGCACAAAGATGAGCGTAGGCAGTCACATAAAGTAATGAAATGAATGCAGAATGTACGAGAGTGTGTATTATTCAGGACTGCATACATAAAGTGTGTTTGTATATACAAAAATATGGGGAGAAGGGCTGTAAGTACTGCCATGTTTCTGGGAAGACTAGTGAATTGCTTTGAGTCTTTCTGAAGTATGTGTTTTCTCTGGAATGAATACATTAAGTCAGTAACTGCATATACATACAGTAATCTAGGTATTTTATCAGTTTTAGCTTTTACACCTAACATTTTGGTTCATTATGTTAAAGATTGACCAAAAAGTAGTTATTGTACTGTTCCAGCAAAACCTGTTTTAAATGTAAGGACTGTTCTGTTGACAGTTACCAGAGTATTAATGCTGTCTGCATCTTTATAGAGAAAGGGCTCCATCGAACACGTGACTAGTGGAATGTTGTACAACTATGAAGTGACAGAGCATGTGTTGAATCTTGCAGCTGCTGGAGCTTTTGTCATTGGTTCAGGGAACCCGAATGGTTACTCAGCGATGGCTTCGGAGAGCTGTGTTTAGTCCCTTATAGTTCTAATAAAACATTCGCATTTAGTGCAAGCTCGGTATCTTGGTGAGTTCCTTAAATGCATGTCTCTTGTCTTTAAGATGATGAAACTCTGCGTTTTACTTTAATGCGTTTAAATCTGCTTAATGCATTAGATTTGGAATCTATTGAAGTACTTTAAGTGATTCAACATTATTGCACATGTTTGGTATAGAGCGTTTCAGTGATTTTTAAATTGAAATTTTTATAAGCCAAGCCCTCCTTGTAGTTACTGGGCACTTCAGCCCCTGGAATACTTATGCAGATAGAATCTTTCTTCTCTGAAGATCTCAGGCTGGTGCAGGGAGGAGGGACGACACTTAAGATGTCATTTTGGAATATTTTCCCTGTGCTAAAAAGCACAGACCTACATGTGGAAGGCCAGGGTATAACATTGCAGCTTCTGAGTCACATGGTCTCTATGTCACTTGCATTTCTAATCTGTAAGCAAAAGCTGGGCCATACTGTACCACATTCTACTTCGTCATCACTGTTTAAAAAAGTATTTTCTTTCATGTGTATGAATGTTATACCACACACTTACCTGGTGCTCATGGAGGGCAGAAGAGGGATCACCTGTAACTGGAGTTACAGACTGTTCTGAGCTGCCATGTGGGTTCTGATTTGAACCCAGGTCCTCTAAGAGCAGCAGCATATGCTCTTAAGTGCCAAGCCATCTCTCTAGTCCCTAGATTTGTCCTTCTTTTGTAATTACTTCCTCCGGAACTCTAGTGAAGCCATTAGCTAGTCAGAAGCACACGTGACAGTGTAAGGTTAAAAGGCGTAGGTTAGAAGTTAGTAAGGACTGAGAGAGCGGAGAGACCATCCACATCCTAAACACGTTCTAAAACCCTTCTAGTCAAAGAAGCACATCTCTAGCCTGATCTATTATTGATTCTACAAACTATTGTTATTATCATTTATAGCAACTGTGGAATGTTAGGTCAGATGCAGTTTTTGAGCTACAGCAGGAAGAAAACTAGATTATAGAATGATATGGGCAGAAATTAACACTAGATTAGTGGTTCTCAATTGGGAGCTTCTATCAGCACCACCTAGAGGGCTTGTTAAAAAGAAAACCAAAATTGTTCTGTGAGTGAGTTTGCTGCTGCTGCTGCTGGTGCTGCTGCTGCTACTACTACGCTAGTGACCTTACTGAGGGATGCCTGCATTCCTTCAGTGAAACTCAGGAAAGTGAGAACTTCTGTCTAGTCAGAAAGCTTATCTGATTCTTAAAGTGCCTCTGTCTCCCATTCCCTCCCTACCTCCTTCCCTAGGCACGATCCATAGACTCTAAAGTTAGAAAAACCCTTTGACAAACTGGGGGCAGGAGCACCTGATTTAGCAGCAGACCTATTCTTTGTAATTTAGGAGATCCAGGGCAGTCTGAAGCCAATCCCTTTGAACCTGAGCGTCTTTAGCCATACTTAACAGGTATGACCATTTTCTGTTAATGGTTTCTCTTGCTTTCTGGCATTTTTAAATGCATTGTTCTTTTTTTTTTTTTTTTCGGAGCTGGGGACCAAACCCAGGGCCTTGCGCTTCCTAGGCAAGCGCTCTACCACTGAGCTAAATCCCCAACCCGAAATGCATTGTTTATAAAAATACCTGATGTAGCTTTGACTTCTGAGGTGTTCTGTTTTAAGAAAAAATATGATTTTATTCTAAATTACTGATTTTTACTTAGTTTCAGGTTGCATTGTGTGTCATAAATATTAGGCTTTTATTGCTCTGTGACAAACTAGTAAGATTTTACTGGCTTAAAACAATTTATTGTTTCAAGATAATTTATTATATAGAAGTTTCTGTGGGTAAACTGTCCAGGCAGTGATAGCTGGATCTTCCAGGTGGAAGCTAGGATTGGGATCATTGACACCGACTCTCATATTCCTGTTGTTGTCACTAGAGTTAATTTCTTTGCTTGCCGTGTGCCTTCCAGACCAAGGAGCCTCCTTGGCTCTCCATTTACAGAACTCATCTGCATAGGTCTGGACCACTTAGGATAATAATCTCCCTGCTGATTACCTCGCAGTCAGCAGATTTGTGTGCACCCCTGCTCTATGGTCAACAGTTCCTCTGCTCCAGAGCAGCGTCCTCAACCTTCTAATGCTGCGAGCCTTCACTACAGTTCTTCATGTTGTGTTGAACCACAGCCGTAAAATTGCTGTTTTGCTACTATTATAAATCATAATACAAATATCTGGGTTTAACTGTGGTCTTGGATGACCCCTGTGAAAGCACAGGTTGAGAACCACTGCTTGGGGGAGGGGGGGATTATGCACAAAGTGCCCTCAAGGAAATGGCAGTCTTGGAGGCCATCTTAAAATCGGCATATCATACCAACTGCACATGGTTCTTCTTCTTTTTTTTCAAAGTCTTTAACCTTTAAGAATTGCCATTTATACTTCTGTTTCTACATGGACTGGTTACTCTCTATGCCTTCCAGAACTTCCCTTCTAATTTAGTTCATTTGCTGGATATTGTATGTCTTTTGTGTTTTAACAACACATTTTGCTATAATTGTTACATACATATTATTATATATATACCTCACCCAGAATTATATATATATAATATATATATAATTCTGGGTGAGGTAGAAGATAACTTTTTCAGGTGTTATATATGTAAAATTGTTCTCTTCCAGTAGTTGACTGTATTTATTTAGAAAAACATTTTGTAAAGACTCCTAACCTACTGTGTTGTAGTTTTTAGTGCTGTGGAAGCTGATTGTTTCTGCCATTTGTTTCTTGTATTGTTGATGCTCTGAACCTTCTAGATGATAAAGCACGGGGTGTTTTTCTTGGATGCTCGTATTTGTCTGTGTACTTGCAGTGTTGTGGATTGAACCCTTGGCCTCCTGTATGCTAGGCAAGCGCTCTGCCCCTGAGCTAGACTCCCATCTCTGCTTTCGTTTTCACTTTCTAATCATTTGTTCTGGGGTTGGGGATTTAGCTCAGTGGTAGAGCGCTTGCCTAGCAAGCGCAAGGCCCTGGGTTCGGTCCCCAGCTCTGAAAAAAAAAATGCTCTAACCATTTGTTCTTTAGCATTTGCAAACGCATCTCCCTAAATTTGGAGATTTCCTTGTATTTTAAAGGAATAATTTCCTCCTCTCCTTACTTCCTGAGCCAGGGTCTTATTCCATAACTCATGCTTTAAACTATCCCGCCTCAGCCTTCTAAATGCTGGATTATAGATGTGTGCTATCTTGCCTGGCCAGGAATATTTTCTTACCCGTTTCCTCTTCACTCTTTATGAACTGCCCGTTTGTTGGATAACAGACCTCTTTTCACACACGTATGCGATTTTAATTTCTTTAAAGAAGGTTCTGCGCGCGCGCGCACACACACACACACACACAAACACACATATCTGCACCTCTTAGAATTCTGAGATAAGGTAAGTATATTTCCTGTTACAGGGGAGGGAGGGTCTTTTGGGAGGGTCTGGCTCTGTTTGTAGCCTATTCTCCTAATGCTCCTGTTTCAAGCTCTTCTCCCTTTTGTGGAAAAGGTATTGATGTTAGAACGGAGGTAGAGTCAGGATCCCAGTGCTCCTTATTAAAATTTCAGCAAAGCCCTAGTTAAGTCCTGCACCTCAGCCCTCTGCAGTCACCTTGCCTCTGTCTTCCGGTCAGCAGGCTGTTCCCTTAATTCTTTCTTCGTGGTTACGTTCACATTCCCTTGGACTGCCAACTCAGCTAGTGTGCACTTCGCTTCCCAAACTTGAAAAGTTCATTTTCTGTTCTTTGATACTATGGAATTATACCTCCTTCTTCCCTCACTTTGACTTAAATGAGACTTTAGAAAAGGAAGATGAATGTGTCTCATTTTTTGCCATGTTTAATCAGAATCGCTGATTCTTCAGTTCTTGAATTTTTGTAAGGCGTCTTTAGAATGGGATGATGGTATTGAGTAATTGGGTGGAGTTTGGTCGGTGACAAAAATACTTTCTAGAAATTTGTTTGTAACTAATAGCGGAAAACTCAAGAATAATGTAATTGGGGAGCTGGAGTGATGGCTCAGTGGCTAAGAGTAGTTGTTGATCTTTCAGAAGACCTGGGTTTGATTCCCAGCAACGCCCTCTTCTGGCCTCCTTGGGCACCAGACACATACATGGTTCACAGGCATACTTGAAGCCAAAACACTACTACACATAGACTAAAATAAAAAATACTTGGGGGGGGGCAGGCAAAACAAAACAAAACAAAAAAAAAAGAGAGAGAGAGAGAGACCCCAGCATAACTTGCTCTCCCTGCTGCGTTGGACAAATCAAAGTGTGGGTGTCCTCCGACACTGGGCCTCTTGAGCACTTGTAAACAAAACAAAACAAAGCATTAAGCACTTAATTTGTGTCATGAGTCATGCTAGATCCTGTTAATAGACATGTAAACAAGAAAGTATACTAAATACTGTAATAGAGTTTGAGCATGCAGAGAAGGAAGTTCCTTGGACAGTCAGGCGTTTGATATAGACAGATAAGTTTGAGTTGAGGCTTGAAAAATAGAAAAATTGAAGGAAGATGTGAGGAAGGCGACTGGGACAGTTCAGGTGGGGAGACAGTGTGAGTAGTTTTGGAGTAAAAGTATCCTTGTTAGAAAGGTAAGGTATGTAAGAGAGATGTGCATAGAAAGCTTCTGGGGCCAGTTCATGATTATCGTGTTAAAAGTATTGTTCATTTCACCCAGGTTAGTGTTTTTCATGTATTTTTATGTGCTTGTAACCATAAAAGATTTGAAGTGTCTTTCTTCACAAGATATATTTATAAATTATATGTCCTGTATGCATGTATATTTTTATATATAAGTACATTTTATATAATAGGCACATAACTTATATAATAGACATACTTATATATAATAAAACATAAAAGTAGACATGAATAAAGAGGAAACTAATGCTATTGCTTTAAGTAATGGTGACCAGTAGAGTAATTTCCAACTAGTAGTTATTAGCATCCTTGCGTTTTATCAACCCTCCAGTCCACAGTGTGGGCAAGTGCTGTGTGTGTAAAAAGTAACTGGAATGGAAAGACATTTGAATTTAACTCCCACGTAGGTTAGTTGCAGGAGTTAAGTCAGGAGTAATTGTTTGAGTTATAACACTGCCTAGGGCATGGATTCAAGAGATTTAATAGTGACATATCTTAGAGCTGACAGTAAACTAGATAAATTTGGAGAGTAGGGGAATAAATAAGGTAGCTTGCTTAACCATGAACTGAGGTAGAGAACCAGCTGGAAACAGGTGGTGATTGGAAGTTGAGGTCATCATCATTGAGGATATCTTATCCTTTGGCTAGGGATAGAGTTTTGGGAATCATTAGACTATATAAGTATTGCTTGATGCTGTGAGTGTGGATGAGCTCATGCAGGGTATTTATAGAAAAGAACAGGCTAGGCTTCTCTGGGAACCATCACTTTGGGAGCAGGCAGAGGAGCTGGGAGAACTGTCAGGTGAGAGAACATGTCATGCAAATTAAGAAAATGAGCTTGAAGAAGGGTGCACCGGGGACCAGTGGAGGTAAGGAGCGCACAGTGAGTTTGCTCCCAGAGTTCTTTAAAGACTCTGCCTTGAAAACTGCGCAGCCTTGGAAACCAAATTGCTACAGAGTGAGGGTGCAGGATGAAGGAGCAGATTGGAAACAGACGTCTGTTTTAATGAAGAGTATCTTGTGGATAGGAAAAAGGCTGCAATAAGAGGATTCACGCGAAGGTGTGAGTTCAGATCCTCAGAACCATGTAAAAAGCCCATAACGGTCACACGCCTGGAACTTCATACCCCACAGGTGAAGAAGACAGGAGTGTCCCTGCACTTGCTGGAGACCAGCTGGATCCAGGCTCAGTGAGAGATCAGAGCACGAGAGAGCAGAGCACACACCACACACACGCTCCCTTTCTCACACACGCGCGCGCGCGCACACGCACACACACACATCTGTAAATCAGTGTAGCTTCAAAATTCTATAAGGTTCAGGAAGTTGAGTTTTGTTTTTAAAAATATAGGCATTCTTTGAGAAAAGAATCAGCAACTGGAAGTATTTTTAAAGTGACAAAGGGAAAATTATTGAAACATAGGACAGGATGTGATAGGGAACCTAGGTAAAATAGTTAACTGTTAATAAGAGAGACGTCTTTGTCAGAAGCCGAGGGGAAGGTGAAAGGAAGGCTAGGACTGTGTTGTTTGTGCCTTAAGGGCAGGAGACCCGTAGGGAGCTCTTTAGTTGGTAGACTGCACTGTCTCAGTTTGCTCTCTGGGTTCTCTAACATATATTAATGTGTCTGGCACTGTTGTAAATGTACAAATCAATCTATAAACAAAGCCTTGCCTTATGAAGGTTATAGCTTAATAACTAGAGTCTAGTGAGTGAAAAATGACAAATCCATCTCTGAGTACATACTCAGAGGCCTGGGGAGAGGGAATCCTGGGAGAGATTGCCAGCCATGGCCTCTGATAGCTTAAGGCCCCGCTGAAGTAGTGACCGTAGGTTTGGGTGATCTTTGACTGTCCTACTCAAGTAGGCACAATAATTTTCATAGCTTCTGTTCTATTGAAAAATGAAAGGACTAGGTCTAATTTTTAGTGTTCTGTTCAGGTTTTTTGTTTGTTTGTTTTGTGCTTTGAGACAGGGTCTGACCATGTAACTGGGTGGCCTGGAATTGGCTGTGTAGATGAAGCTGGTCTCAAACTCACAGAAATTTACCTGCCTTTCTCCCCCAATTGCTGGGTTAAAGTTATGGGCTACCACACCTGATTTCAGAATTATTTTAATGTTTTCCCTTTAGTTGCTTGTTTTCTTCTTTGAGAACATTCTGCAGTCTCGGAAGATCAATTTCATAATAATTTGTTGAAAAACACCATTTCCTTCTTTCCTTCCCTTCCTCTTTCCCCCTTTCTCCACCCTCCCCTCCCGAGCCCCTGCTGGCCCTTCCCCAGGTATGACGGGCTAAACCCAGGGCTTTACAGAAACTAGAAAACCTCTCTACCACTGAGCTGTAACTGTACATTTAGCCACCATTGAAACATCCTGAACCAAGCCCTATAGAGCGTTTAAAGCTTTTTGAGAGTTGAGACTGTATTTAATATATTTAATAGTCCTCTCACAATCCAGCACATTTACTCATGGTAAATCAAAGTGTATAAAACCATGAATAAGGCTTTTTCTTTTCTATCTAGGAAGATCTAAGAAGTTAATCAGCGTAAGTGATTAAATGATGCTCTGACTCCTACTAAGAACTCAATATATCATTATTTTAGAAACTGTTTTTCAAGTTATCTTATCTTTTTTCAGTAAATATTTTTCAGTCTTTCTGTCTTTCTAAGTCACTCAAAGAACTTGGACCCTGTACTAATTCTGATCATGTCATGATAGCATGGGCAGTGTTTTAATTTTGTGATGGTCTGGCATGCTTAAGGGGTTTATGGTAACTGCTCATTGGATAAATCAATAGTAAATGAGAGATGAGACTTAAAGATGTTGAAGAGTTTATTCTTTTCTCTACAAAACAGAATTGCATGTGAAGCTCTTAACATGCAATCTTTTTAGATCTTGAGCTAGGGCTTTAGGTTACCTGGGCTGTGGCTGTAGTATGATACAGTCCTGACTCAGTGCAGAACCACTCGCTTAACAGTTGAGGTTTCCAGAGGCTCACAATCTAATAATTGTGCGCCTCGGTTTTCATATCTGTAAGACAGGGACAGAACTATGCAGATAAATGGATAAAGCAATTAGAGGGTTGTTAAAACAGTGTTTTAATACTAAATAGAGTGACTAATGATGGTTGTTATTCTGCGATTTTTTAAAAAATTTTCACTCTATTTTCTTTATTTTGCACTTAAAGAGGACAAAGGGAAAGAGGACTTAACTGCTTAAAGAGGAAGCAGTTCCACGTCTGCTTCGTTTATAATGAGAAGTATGGGGGCTGATGAGGTGACCCGGCAGGTAAAAGTATGTGCTGGGAACCGAGCAACCTGACTTTGATCCCCTGAACCCACGGAAAGGTAGGAGGAGAGAACCAAGTCCGCAGAGTTGCCCTTTGACCTCCATACTTCTGCTATGGCCATGTATACAGACACATGCACACACACTAATAATTACGTTTTAGAAGTACGTATACGGGTGTTTTGTCTGCATGTGTGTCTGTGTGCCATGTATGTATTTAGAACCCATAGAGGAGGCCATTGATCCCTGGGACTGAGCCCATGTGCGTGCTGAAATTGTAACCCAGACCTCTGGAAGAGCAACCTTTCCAGTCCCTCCCCACTTTTCAAAAGAAAGAAAAGTATTTTTTTAAGTATTGGTGTGCTGAAGACCAAAAATGAAATTAATGGAATTCTTAAAAATTATTTTTTATTATTGTCTGTGCGTGTAAGGGCACATGTGGAGGTCCTTCCATGGTTTCTGTGGATTGAACTCAGTTTGTCAACCTGTGTAGAAACTGCTTTTTACCCACCAAGCCATTTTGCTGCCAAAATTTAAACACCTTCCATTCAAATACCCATGTGAAAGTTAGGTGACCCACACCTGCCTCTAAGCTTGACGGCCAAGTTTAGTCCCCAGGACCCACGTGGTACAAGAAGAGAACTGGTTCTCACAAGTTGTCCTATGACCTCCACACCCTTGGCACACATTTGTACCCTTCCAGAGTTAAAGAAATAAAACTGTAAAGAATAAAATATAAATTTTCCACATAGGTAAGAGGCTCAGAGGGGGTTTATTGGTGCTCTGTTGTTGATCTCTTTCCCTCCATTCTCAGGTACAGAATCCTTACAGAGCAGTGCTTGTGTGACAGAAGTGAGGTGTGTAAGGTCCTAAAGTCCCAGCATTAGCTGGGAGTACCGCTGGCTTGCTTGCCCTTGTCTTCCTCCCTCTTGAAAATGGAACGCTTGCCGTTTAACACTAACACCGTGTTTAGAGTGCTGGTTTAACACTAACACCGTGTTTAGAGTGCTGGTTTTATAAGTGTAAGTTTCATTCTTTCTGGATCCTCTTTGTATACGTATCACCCTGTCTATGAGTTGATCACTCTTACGTTCATATTGTAATTATCTTCTGTATTTAGAGACATGTTTCAGCTGGGTATGGTAGTATTCACCATGCCTAGCACCAAACAGGCAGAATCAGGGAGATTACAAGTTTGAGGCCAACCTACGCTACATTACTGAGACCCCATCTAAAACAAAACAAAAGACAAAGAGGTAAGGACATTTTTCTTCGAGGTGAAACTTAACATGGTCAAGGTGTGTTTTCTCTTTATGTCTTCCCCTCAGCTCTTAACAGAACGCATGGCAAACATTAGGTACTAGAATTATCACACACATACTCAACAGAGATTGTACACTGGAGTTGGTAATTGCAAGCTACAGTAATTTATTCTACATTTCATAAGACTCAGTAAGGTTTTGGGTTCTTACCTCAGCCTCACCCTACTTATGTGATGGCGAGTTAGCACCATTCTCCTCTCTTACCTGATAGAAATATATACCTCATTCAGCTTTAAGGCTTGCATAAGGAGCCACTGAGTGTGGGAGGCTCTGCTCTGTCACCCCTCACACCCCTGTGCTGAGGGGTTGTAGTTACCTGCTGTGGGCTGCCTGCTCATTAAGCTTGGAAAGAGCAAACACCAGAGACTTTCATACTTAATCATTAGTGTGGGGTAAATAGTGTAACATGCCTGAACCTTAGGCGGAACCTTCTATCCCATGCTTGTGCCAGGCGGGGTTCTTCCCATGCTGCCCCCAAGTACTCTCAGACCCAGGTGGTCCGTGAGCCGTTCCAGTGTGTCACCTTACCACGCTGGTCCCTAGAGTTAGTTCCGGCACCAGAGGCCCATATTGGAACCAACCATGATTTATCTCTGGTTAGTATTTCTCCCGGAGGCTCTCTACTAGCTGTGAGCTCTCTGGTCCCAACTGCCTGGTAAAATCAGGGCTCTAGAAGTCCAGCATGGGCTGGCCTATCGAGGTTCCCTGCTGCAACGGACTCTGCTCACACTCCCAACAGCCACCCTCTGGTAGTTAAACTCCCAACTCCCAATGAAATCAGGACTCAATAAACTGTAATTTATCAATCAGATTTATATATTAAATTCTCAATCCACATACATCCACATAATAAACTCACAACCAATTGATAAAGTTATAAATCGCCCACCTAGATAAGATAAGTTGACCTATAGAAATATATCCCTTAAGAAATATTCATAACAGCCTGTATCTATGTAGAGGTGCATGGTGAGGATTGTTTACGTCTGCCTCCATGTTGCCTCTGCTCCTTTCTGCCCTTCCCTTTCCTTCTAAAGCTTTTTCCTCGCCTCCCTTCAATGACGGGCCTCAGTTTATCTTGTATCTGTCTTCCCCTGCATGAGGACATCAACCTACATATTAGTCTATGTTTTTTTCCTGAGTTTACAGCCTTACCTTCATTAGATTTGGGGAACTTAGACATATTCATAAATTTTTAAGAATTTAAGCTTTGTATTATAAATGTTGTGATAGATTTTAGGCAAACACCAGAAGATGATTATCTGCTTAACACTTACACATCCACTGGCTGGCTTCAGTGATTAGCGTATAACCCACGATGTTTCTTTTGTTGGTTGGTAGCTGGTTGTTTTTTTTTTTTTGTTTTTTTTGTTTTGTTTTGTTTTGTTCTGTTTTGTTTTTGAGACAGGGTCTCTATTATATAACCCTGACTGTCCTGGAACTTGCTATGTAGACCAAGCTGGACTGGAACTCAAGAGATCCCTCAAGAGATCCACCTGCCTCTGCCTCTGCCTCTGCCTCTGCCTCTGCCTCTGCCTCTGCCTCTGCCTCTGCCTCCCTGAGTGCTGGGATTAAAGGAGTGTACCACCATAGCTGTCCAATAAATTGTTTTAAAGTAAATTCGAGACAGTCTATGTGACCTGTAAATAGTTAAATTTGTGATAACTAAGTGTTCTTTAAAATCAAAATTTCCATGCTATAGTACCTCTCACCCTAAAAGCTCAACCTCTCTCACAGATTCTTAGTATCTAATGAGTATGACAGTGAAATGCCAGCTGTCCTGTTGCTGCTGGTGTTGCACTGGTGCTCTTGTTCTTGATCTGTGTGTTCTTATCACTGCCCTTCAAAGGTTCTGGATCTGTCAGCATTTGTCAGCCTCAAGAGCTTGGCTCATTTCCACTGTTGCTTCCTATGTGACAAAGGATCCCAGCACTTAGTAGCTTCAGACATTTGTGGCCACTTGTTTAGCTTATGAATTTGGAATTTGGGAGGGCTGTGGGGTGAAGGTGTGCCTCTACCTGCTTAGTTTTGGCTGGTCTGTGGGGTTGCTCATGGGCATGGTAAAGTCTCAGCGGGACAGTCAGCCGGGCTTGGGGCCTTGACTTCACGCTTGGCTTGCGTACAGTGAGTTGGTGGGTCCTGAAGAACCAACAACAACAGCCGCAAACCAGAGCCACAACAAGAAGAAGCCAGGCTGGAGCCGAGCAGCCTGTTGTAGCCCAAACTCACAATAACCCATGTGACTTTTGCTTTCTTATTTGATCAGTCACTGAAGGCTCATTCAGTGTCCACTTTCTGACAGTGAGGTGGCATGTTCTCAGAGGAGGAAATGAAGGTAACATTTTAGCTGCCTTGAGACCTTTCACATGCCGTTATTTGAACCAGAATTGTGAATATTTATCAGATTCTGCCAACCAGGTTCCCTTTCCTTCTTCCATTCTTACTGTGCTACCTTTGCCATGGGAACTTTCAAGCGTCCGTGCATATGGAGGGAGAGGCTAATATTAAGTTGACATCAATTGTTCTTCATGTTTTTTTGAGACAGGATCCCCTGTTGAACTTGGAGCTTACCAATTGGCTGGACTGGCTTGGCCAGCAATTCCAAGGACTCCTCTCTGTCCATATATTCTTAGTACTTACCAGTGTATACAGGCGTATACTGCTGTATCTAGCTTTGTTAAATATGGGAATTTGAACTCAGTCCTCAGAGCTGTTTGGTCTGGTAGTTTGAATGAGTATAGCGCTCGTGCTCAAATGTTTAAATTCTTTGTCACCAGTTGGGTAAGCTGTGGCCTCGTTGGAGGAGGTGCATCACTGGAGATGGGCTTTGAGGTTTCACAAGTCCACAGGTCTCTCAGTCTTTCTGCCTCTGCCTCATGCATGTAGACAGGATGTAATTCTCAGTGCTACTCCAGTTCCATGGCTGCCTGCCTGTTACGGTGCTCCCCACCATGATGATCGTAGACTCCCCTTTGGAACTGTGAACACCAAATTGAATGCTATTCTTTTATAACTTGCCTTAGCCGTGGTATCTCTTCACAACCATAGAAAAGTAACTGAGACATGTGGTGTGCTCTTTATGACCAAGCCGTTTTCTCAACCTCTTATTCTTTTTTTAATAAGGAAAATGAATGTATTACTTAACTGGTACATAAAATCACACAAAGTTACACATTATTAAAATAAAACTTAAAAAATAATTTTAAAAATACTAAAACGATGTTTTATTAAATCTGTTTCTTACATGATTAGGTTAAATCTATTGATTGTCTGATTTTTCGCTTTCTGGCAGACAATCAAGAGATTCATTTAGTTTTATGAGGCAGTAATAAGACAGTTGTTTTCTGAAGTCACTGTGCTGTGCAGTGGTTTATCAGAGCCTCTGTCCCTGTCTACAGCTTAGCACTTGTTGACAGTGTTGACCAGAACTTCTATGTATTTGTTTTCACAGAGCCTCGTTATGTAGTACAGATGCTTAGACTCTCCTGTCTCAGCCTCTGAGTGCTGTGTGTGTGCCACTAAGCCTATCACCATTGCCGTTAGCCATACACATTTTTTTTTTTTTTTTTGATTCTTTTTTTTCGGAGCTGGGGACCGAACCCAGGGCCTTGCGCTTCCTAGGCAAGCGCTCTACCACTGAGCTAAATCCCCAACCCCAGCCATACACATTTAACCCGCCCGTCACACTCTGCTTCTACCTCACAGGCAGTAAGAACTTTATTCTTTCCATCCTTTTGTATTTCAAGGAATCTTTGCCTCATGGATGTCAAAATCTGTTGATGTTCAAGTCTCATATAAAATGGCACAGTATTTGCAAGTAATTTGCATACATTATCTCATAGTTTGATTAGTTGTGACTTCGTTGTACTGTGATTAGACTAGTTTGCTCATGTTTATTTTGTCCTTTCTCTGAGCAGATCTACCACTGGGCTACATTCTCAGCTTTCTGTTTTTAATTGTTATTTATGATAATAAAACATAAGTACTATGGAAATAATTCTTTTGCTAGTATTGTTTAAAGAGTAATGAGAAAGGGAAAAGCATCAGCATATAAGGTTTTCACAGCATATCTGTCTGTGATTGGTTAAAATCATGATAGGTACGGTGTGGTTTGCATACTCTGGGCATGGAGAGCCAGCTTCATAGTGTGCCAGCCTATGCCTTACCTCTGTTAATTTTTCGAGCCCTGTATTTTTACATCAATGTCTTAACTACTTTTCTCTTACAGTGAAGCAACGGAATGTTGAAAGCAGCTTACAAAAGAGTTTATTCAGGCTTACTTACAGTTTCAGGGAGTTAGTCCTGACTACCATGATGATCAATGACAGGCATGGAGCAGGAGCTAAGAGCTCTTACCTGTCAGACAACAACCATGTGAGGCAAAGATAAAAAGACAAAGGGAAACTTCAAAGCCCTCCGCCAGGGACACACCTTCTCCAACAGAGCCACACCTTTTAATCAAATTTCCTAAACAGTTCAACTAGGAAGCAAACATTCACACTTACTGGCTTCTGGGAGCCATTTTCATTCAAACCGCTAGACCCTTGTAGCCATATCATGATACAAAATGCATTAATCAAATTTCAAAAGTCCACATAATCTTTCCCAGTCTCAACACTATTTAAAAGTCCAAAAGTCTCAACTGAACATGGTGTACATGTTAATCACAGCAGAGTCAGGCAGATCTCTGAGTTTGAGGCCAGCCTAGTTAACAGAATGAGTTCCTGGACAGCCAGGGCTACACAGAGAAACTGTCTCAAAAATAATAAATAAATAAATAAATAAACAAATAAAAAAACAAAAAGTTCAAGGCCTCTTCTGAGACTCAAGACAACCTCCTAAATGTAGCCTCTTGTAAAAACCAAAAGAGAAATAATTTACTTCCAGCATCAGCTTTGCTGTTGTTCTTCAGGAACAGATCACTCCTCTGGCCTTTTGTTTTCCCAGTCACAGGATTAGCTGGGTGGGCTCTTGCTTTGAGGGCACCACTCCCTTCATTCCATTTCACACCAGGCCTGCGGTAAGCTTTTCATCTGAGACTTGGCTTGCAACTTACATTCTTTGGTGTTCTTTTCTCCTCAGATAACAAGAACAAAAACCTAACACACTTCATTCCCATTCCTGTACCTTCCAGTTAAGTAGATTTTTTTTTTGACATTTATTTTACAGTATCTACTTTTTTAATCTTTTTTTTTTTATTGAATAAAGGTTGCTGTTTAATTTTTTTCTCCATCTTTGTTAAGTTGGGTATTTCTTATTTACATTTCGATTGTTATCCTGATCCCGCCTCAGCTGTGATCATGAGATCAGCTATGGACATGAGAAAACCCCTCTCAATACCCAGAGTGGAAATTCTGTATAACTTCTTTGCTTAGCTCTCTCCTCTAATTCTTGGTCCTGTCACATCTCACATCTGGTTGCTTTGCTGTTCCAATTTCTATTCTGTCCTAAGCATAGTGCCCTGTTACATTTGTGTGCTGTGTCTGCAAACCCTCTCCAGTGAGTGGAAACATTCCCTTTTTTCAGGAATCACTGAAATCACTGTGCCATCTTACGTATTGTCAGTGTCTGAAAACACTTCATGTGTTTTATTCAGTATTGTAGATTTAGTGGACGAATAGGTCTGGGAGTGGACCCTTAGTTACCTGAAGAGGGGTTTTGCTTGTTTTGTTTTTTTAAAGTCGTAGTTGTGATGTGTCACATGAACAGCAGAGTTTATCTGGGGTCTGAAGATGCTGCCCGGTGAGTACTCCTTACATGAAGATGGTAGAAAAGCAATGAGAGATTGTGGGACAGGTTTTAGATGATCAGTTGTGGGGATCAAGTCATCAGTGTAGCAACTGGAACTGATGATGTTGTCTTTTGAACTTTTCTTCATCACCGTTTCAGGATAGCTGTTACAGTTGTGACTCTTGACTATTCAGTAGTTTCTCTCTCTTCCTACTGGACAGTTTGAAGAGATTACCTTGCCTATTTATGTCGCTTGTCAGTGTGCCTAACAATACTGGGAAAGAGTAGATGTTAATAAATGTGGGTGGAGGAAGGCATCAGATGCTGTGTTTCATATATAAGGTTATCACCTTTTTTTTTTTTTTTTTTTTTTTTTTTTTCCGGAGCTGGGGACCAACCCAGGGCCTTGTGCTTACTAGGCAAGTGCTCTACCACTGAGCTAAATCCCCAACCCCAAAGGTTATCACCTTTATCACATGGGGAAGATTGAAACTCTGTTGTGAAAGGGCTTCCTTTAGAGAAGTTTGGTTTATCTTTATAATTGTCTCTGCGGGAATGTCGTTGATAGAGTAAAGCAGTCTAACTTTAGTTAGTGAGTGTGCTAAACACTTTTTTAAAAGTTACTTAAGACTTTGATGAGATTTGTGTATGTGTACTAGCATTACTTTTACGTGTATTGTGAAGATAGCATTTAATAGTAGTGGAGACTCTCATTTGAATCTTTAAAAGAATGATTTTTACTTTTATAATAGAATAAAAAGATAGGTTAATAAAATGATAGTATTAGCCTATTTAGATTATATATATATATATATATACATACGTGTGTGTGTGTGTGTGTGTGTGTGTGTGTGTGTGTGTGTGTGTATCTTTGAAACTCAAAATAGAATACTTAGTCCAAATCCCATATCTGCTTCAGCCATTGCTTGGGTTTCATGACACACAGCATCTTACAAGCATAACACGACACAACGAATAAGCATACTTTCATTAAAAACAAGCTTTTACGGTGCGTTCTACTTTTCCCACCACGAGTTTTTCTACTCTGACTTTATTTTTTCCTGGCAAAAACACCAAGAACTTACTCTTCCGGCATTTATTGAATACTATCCCCTCCCCTATGGTCAAGGCATAGGTTTGGTGATAGCAGAAAACTCAGGTTTCTGCAATAATTCTTCCATCCAGTGGTTCAGTATAGGGCTCTAGAGCAGATGTGTGTGGATGTTAGTGATACAATGTGTCCTGCTAATTGCATACCTCATCTTCATAAGGAGGATAACAGTGAGTATTCACAAAGGGTAAAGAATTTAGTGCAATAGTGTTTAGAACCAAACTCAGAAATTGTTAATGGTGACGATAATTTACCACAGCTAGGCTTTTGTCTTCAGGCTTCAGAATAGCATATTTAAATGTCGTAGTTTACAGTGTCTGATCTTTTCTTCCCTTTGGCACAGATGAGGTTACTGAACAGTTTCATGTATGCATCTTGATTTATACGATGAATAGTGTTAAAATGTCACTTAATTCCAACTGCAAAAGGTTAAAAACTATCAGGATTTTCCTGTAACTATTAACCTTTTGATTCAATATCTGGTATTTAGCCATTCATTTTTTTATTATATTAGATCTTTGACTTTTATTACACAGAATTCATTTCTACAGAAAAGTTCTGTTATTTTGTTTTTTAAGCCAATTCTACAAAATAAGAGAGCTGCAAGAGTCACCTTCAGTAACCCTGAAACATGGCAGATTACTGGTGACTGCATCCGTGAATGAAAGCTTACTAGAGCCCGAGAAATAGCTGCTGTGAGGAGGTCACGAATTCGATGGCTGTGTCACACCCAAAACACATTATTTATAGCATCCCTTTCCAACCAATAGGTGCTTCACATTCTTTCCACTTCTGCAGTGTCCCCTGAGTCTTGGAGGTTCAGCATTCAACAGTCACTTGTTCTTGACGCTTTGACCAGTTACTCTTTCTTCAGTAACTATGCTCTCCCCAACCCCCACCTCCCCACCCACGGGGAAAGAAGCTGTGTGCTACAGTACTTACCTTTCAGGTAAGCACGATGACCTGTTCGAAAATCCATGACTAGGAGACCATAGGCTTTAAGATGAGACCTTCTACTAAATACTCATGTTTATACTCACAAATCTGTGCTGTTCTAAGCCTTGGTCAGAGACGTTTCTTTCTGCATTAAAGATTTTTCCTCTCCAGCAGCCTTCATAGCACTTTCTAAGCTTGGTTTCTCCGTCTCCTGCAGCCGAAGGGTGTGATATCTGCAGCCCTGGGCTCATACCACTCAGTTCCGGTTGGCAGTCAGGAGCAGTGTCAGACAGTACAGTAGCTTGTGTTGCTTTAGGAGTCTCTAGGTACTTGGCCAACTGCTCATAGGGAGGGAGGTATTCCACACGTGGCACTGTAACTTTTGTTCAGTAATACATGGTTTCTGAAAGCAGCATTATCCTTCTGTGCAGGACACTTAACCCCAAAATCTTAAAAGTTTTTTTCAGTAGCTTAAAAACATTAGTTTCCACGTGGCCTTTGAAAATATATTTTTAGTTAGGTTAACCACCCCTCCACACATATGCACATTTCACTCCCTTCTTTCCCCAAGCTCATCCCAGTTTAAACCTTTCTATTTACGATTCCCCAGTTTGTTCTCATATTACTGTTCAATGCCACACACACACACACACACACACACACACACACACACACACGCGCGCGCGCGCGCAAGCCATATTCCCCTTTTGGAGCGTTCTTTTTTCTTTCCCTCTTTTTTTCTTTTATTAAGTATAGGGTCTTGTATGTAACCTCAGGCTGGCCTTGAATATGTAGGTGGCTGCTTCCCAGCCTTTCGAGTGCTGGGTTAACAGGCTGTGCGTCCATGCCCACCTGAGAACTAAGCATATTAATTTAGTGAATGCATCTTACCTATTACTATTTTGTAGCAGTAAAGAACTTGGTTCTTGAAATTTTTAATAGTTTACATGTCATTAATGTCATTAAATTAATACTTTTCATAATTCTACATCTGACAATTCAACTATGGATTAAAAACGTTTGAGAAAAAGAAAGTTTATACTGGACATGTTTGGGCTTTCTTGTCATTTCCTAAATAAATTAGAATGATAACCATGTAACATTTCTATTATGCTGCATTTACATCCTGTATTATAAGCAGCAATCTAGAGATAAAATGTGAGGGTTATGTTGAGAGTCAGGTGCAATACACACACACACATGACTTTTGGAGTTTTCCCCTATGAGGGAGGGTCCTGGTGTCAGTCTCCTGTGGATAGAGAGCGGCAACTTTAATAGCAGAAAAGAATAAATGCATTTAGGATACTGGAAATAGAATGGTGTCATTTTAAAGGAAGTATTCCAGTGTGGGTTATAAATCTTGTCAACTTTGCATCTTCGTGTTCTACAGCCTTTATGGTGAAAGGTCTTTAAAAGTGCCACAGGGCTGGAGAGATGGCTCAGCGGTTAAGAGCACTGACTGCTCTTTCAGAGGTCCTGAGTTCAACTCCTAGCAACCACATGGTGTGTGTGGGTCTCAGCCATCTGTAATGAGATCTGATGCCCTCTTCTGGTGTGTCTGAGGACAGCTAGCTACATTGTACTCATCTACATAAAATAAATAAATCTTTAAAATTGCTACAATGTATAATTGTTGTAGTGTGCCTTGAGGCTTGTCTTGTTCACAATACCTTCTTCATTTAATAATTGACCTTTTTCAAGGGTTCTAAAAAACATTGGACTGATACTTAAGAGTTCTTTTTTGAATAATTTTTTGATAAGCTATGGCTTTTATGGATGTTAAAATAACTTTTTTTAAATCGTTGGTTGAGATAATTTTATTTAGGTTTGGATCGTATTTATTTAAATGTTCTAGAAGTCGGCTAGATGGACAGGCTTTAGTAAAATTGATACTTCTGCAAATAAACTGGTTAAGTAAGTATCTGCATTTAGTTAAAGCCCTGTCTTCTCTCTATGTTAGCTTGAGAACTAGCTTGGAAGTCCTGTGGTTTTAGATGACTGCCTTGCTTGCTCTCCTCTTAAGTATCTGGTTTTCTTACTAGTCGTAGAATTCTTAAGTAGGAAATGCTAGGTTTGTTATACACCAAGAATATACTTCTGAGCTGACCTGATGGAAAAGGTGTGCATCAGTAAAGATTTGTGACTGGTTTCTTTTGGAAAGAAGGAATCATTTTATAGGTAGGAGTGTCTCCAAGCCTTTATATTTTTGATGAATCTAATATCCCTAGAGCTACATGTATTTTTTTTAACTGGGATTAATTTTAAAACTTAAAACATTTCAATATCTTTCAAATCTTGGCTCAGATTTACGTGTGTGTGTGTGTGTGTGTGTGTGTGTGTGTGTGTGTGTGTGTGTGGTGTGTGTGTGTGATCACCAAGACAGCATTCCTAGTTGTGTTTTTAAATATAGATGAATAAATTTGGTTGAAATTGTTTGCTGAAGCATTTTTTTCTCATATAAAAAATGGGATGAGTCATATCACTTGTAATTCCACCACTGAGAAGTCTTAAACATTTTGGTGTGTAATATTTTATTCACTTACTAAATTTTTTCCATATGCCTTAAATATTGCTATTTTGAAGGAGGTACAGAAATTAAAACAAGCAACATCTTTTTCTTTGAGAGAGACAAAGTTACTATATTTTAATATAGATACAAGGTACCTCTTTACTGAGGGTAACATCTTAGCAAAGACCTGGAGGAGGCAAAGGAAGATGCTGGGAGGATCTGAGGGAAAGGGACTCTAAATAAAATTCTTAGGTAGGGTGTGGGTGTGGGTGTGGGTGTGTGTGTGTGTGTGTGTGTGTGTGTGTGTGTGTGAAGGAAAGGGTTGGTCTGATACATCATGAAGGCCATTGTTATTTGAAGCAAAAGACTAGAAGCAAATGAGGTTAAAGGGTGTGGAAGTTTGAATGAGAATGCCCCCCACCCCTACGGCTCATATGTTTGAATGCTTTATTACCAGTTGGAACTGTTTGGGAAGGATTAGGAGGTGTGGTCTTGTTGGAGAAGACGTGTCACTTGGGGCAGGCTTTGAGGTTTCAAAAGTTGCTTCCAGGGCCAGTCTTGGTCTTCTCCACCTGCTGCTTGTGAATCACATATAAGTAGCTAAGACTCCTGCTCCACGGTAATGTCTGCCTGGCTATGGCACGCTTCCCACCATCATGGCTATGGACTAACCCTCTGAAACTGTAAGCCAGCCTCAACTAAATGCTTCCGTTTATAAGTTGCCTTGGTCATGATGTCTCTTCACAGCAATAGAACAGTGGCTAAGACAGAGTGAGAGCTGGAGGCACATTGAATGGGGGTTCCTCCTCCTAGCAACGTAGGAGAATTACCTTGGAAACTTAAAAATCATTCACTGGTGCTGTGCTACTATGCAGCCAGAGTAAAGAAACAGTAGCAAAAAGTCAGTAGGCTACATTAAAGGAGGACATGTTGAAAGCCAGTGAAGAGTTTGGAGGAATTTTCTTTTTCTGCCTTTGTTTTTTTTTATTTTAAAATTTTTTTAGGGAAATTTATTTAGGGAATGTCCCAGACATAGAAAAGTAACTACTAACTCTCTTCTTTCAGTAGCTATCTACATGTTACCATATTTGCTTACATTGTTTTGTTCCCTTCCCTGCACCTCCACCTTTTAACTAGAATACTTTAATGTTGTTTTCTTTTTAAAACAAAACAAAACAAAACAAAACAAGGATCATTATGGTTTCTGAGTTGAGATAAATAAGAGACAGGCAAGGCCTGGAAATTTTGCACTTTTTGTTGTTGTTGATGTTTCGGTCGTGCAGACACATTGTGTATCCTCTCACTTATGAACTGCTTTCATTTATTATATTGAACATTTTATGTTATTGACTATTCTGAAACTTCATTTTTAGTGGTTGAATAATGTCCCATTAGAATGTACTTTAATTCTATCTTAAATTATAGAACATTTTAACGTATACCCTTTTGTATTAAGCTGTGGCGATAGACCCTGTCTCCGTTAGGGTTTCTGTTGCTGTGGTAAAACACCATGATCAAAAGCAGAGTGGGGAAGAAAGAGTTTATTTAAGCTTAGAGCTTGTAGTCCAACATCCAGCCGGTCAGGCCAGGACCCAGAGACAGGAAGTGAAGTGGAGGCCATAAAAGAATTGCTGCTTAAAGGTTCGATCTTAATTGCTTATTCGGCAATTTGGTTCGATACTATAGCACCCAGCTCCACCAGCGTGGGGTTGGGGGTGGGGACACCACCTACTGTGGACTGGGCCTTCCTTCATAAACATGAGAATCTACCACAGGCTTGCTTATAGGGTTGTCTGCTGGAGACATTTTCTCAATTGATGTTTCTTTTTCTCAAATGAATCTAGCTTGTCTCAAGTTGACATAAAACTTGCCTCTACCTACCCCAGTAAATAGGTCTCTGCTTATCTCTGTAATTAGTCACGTAAGATAAATTACTTGGATAGAATTGCTTTGCCAAAGGGTGTATATAGAAATCTGAAGGCTTTGAAATATATTGTCAAATATTTTCTAGAAAGACTACACCCACTGACTGCTTCTGAAAGTGTCAGTTCTGACTCTCACCAACACTGAATTTTGTCAGATTTTTAAAAATACTGTTTCAACAGGTAAAAAAAGTAACTCTTGGTTTGAGTTTGCAGTTCTTTGATTTCTAATGTGATACACTCGAGTTTCCTCTCCATTTACATTAAAAATAATTATTTATATCAGTTGCTACCTATTTGACGTTAAGTCACTTAAAACTTACACAGTTGCTTCAGTGGCTACTCTGAAATATTAAAGCATTTTAAAAATAGAGAGTTTTAAACTGACCATGACGCATAGTTTTTATAGCTAAACGTTTCATGGAACAGCACAGCTCCTTTGCAAGTTCGAACTGTTCGGAGAGTTTGTATTCACACTTGTTTCTGTAAGTGCTCTACTGACCATTATTGATCATAATTTGGCCTAGAGTTTGCACAGCACTTCTCTAAGTTGTGCTGCTGGGTCTTGTATCTATGGTGATCACCCCAGAAATTCAGAAGCCAGCTAATAACTTTCCTTCTAATAGAGCTAGATAGGGAGCAGGCCCAAACCCACGTTGCTGTATTCCTGTGGCAAATGTTAAATACATTTGAGTCTCTGTGGTGCAGTAACAGCTGAACCATTCGCTTAACTGTTAGGAGACACAGCTAATGTGTTTGAGCAGAAATATCATCATATTTGCAGACTCCATAATGGAAACATCCTTGATAAAAGAATTCCACTTGTGGTTTTTGGTACCTTAAAATATGACAAAAGTGATCATCAATACTTAGTATTAATACAGCCCTTTTTAAACAGAGAAAAAGAATGAGAGCTGGGTAATACTAGGAAGTAGGAAGTTGAGGACGTGTTGCTGCCTTGTGTAAAGAACCAGATGTTCACTGGTGGACTTACAGAGAATGAGAGTGGAGTTGTGGTGGGTATGGTTTGAAAACTTGGTGGTTTCCCTAATTGGAAGGACAACAGGGTTTTTACTCTTGATGTGTAGGTTAAATATGTCTTGTCTAAAAAATATTTATACTTAGTAGAGTAAATACTTTAAAATACTTTTTTGTTTGTTTTTTGAGACAGGGTGTCTCTGTGTACTGGAACTTGCCCTGTAGACCAGGTTGGTCTTGAACTCACAGAGATACACCTGCCTCTGCCTCCCAGGGATTAAAGGTGTGTATTTCTACCACCCTTGATCATCGTAAATGAAAAAGGTATAAGCTTAAGACATTTACCACTCATAACATTCCACTTGAAAAAACTTAGAGGAGGGTTGCAAAGTTCATTATATAAAATTAATATTTTTATTATATAAAATTTACATTGAAGAAACAGTTTGTCTTTGGGAAAAGAGCAGAGTATGTATATTGTATCTATCCTGTGTTTTTTAAACAGATACTACCAAATTAGAGAAATAGGTAACTCAGCCTTTCTGTGGAGAATATTGACTTTAATTACTATCGTTACAGTACGTAGAGTTAGTACTAGATATGAGATATCCCTGTGGGTGTGGTCTGAAGTCATTGTCTAGTACAGCATTCTAGTACAGCTAGACATGTGATGTGAGTTATGTCTGTCATTTTAATTTACTTTTGAAGTTCAAAACAAACCCATTTTCAGCTTATTTTGAGGCAGCCCACTATCCTTAAATATGCAAAAATTAGTGTAGAAACAAAAACCCCACTAACTTTGAAACCAATTATGTATTTGCATTTAGTGCACATTTCTACTCCGCTGTCAAGTTTTCATTGGAAGCACTTCATTTAAATATATGTTTCATGAAATATTTTGTTGAAAAAAATCTCCATACCGAAGTTGTTTCATATATTTTTTCCAGTGACTGGATTATCAGACTTTCAATGTACTCGTCTTAGTAGTTCTGTTCTTCAGGAGTTCAGTAGTAGTGTGGCCAGTATCTACCACGTAGTGATCGTAGTGTACTGTTACACAAACACTAAAATAAATTACCTGTGTGAATAACTAGTCAAAGTTCGTGGTGTTAATGAAGCTAGAGAAATGGTGAGGGACTCTAGTGTTTGAGCAAGTTAAAACATTTTTATTTGTGTGTGTTATGTATAATACCTATGATCAATTTTTCAAATACTACTATTTTGCCATAACACCTTTGTATCTTTAATGTCAATCTTGATTTTTTTTTTAGAGTATTTATTTGTTTGGATATCTCAGAGATTGCGTATCCACTTGTTTAGTTTTTCGCCTATATAAAGAATGGTGTAATGTAGTTGAGAATTACCCTGTTTTTTTTTTTTTTTTTTTTTTTAAGGTGCTTTTAGACTTTAAATGGCCTTTTAATGTTTAAGTCATTTTAAAGTTTAAAGAACTGGAAGTCTACTGAAAAATCTTTCTCAGATTTTTCTAGTACAAACTGTATTACTCTAAATTTAGCTTTATTTAGACAAGTTTATCAGGATGGAAAAGAACATTTTAAAGTTTAATAAAACTTTTAATACCACTGTTATACATAATTCTGTTATAACCCCTGATCCATTTTGAACTCATGGTATCTTAGTTGTGTGTCTAAGTAGAGAAGACTTTAAGTGAGTAGAGAGGCAGAAGTGTGTGTCTCCCTCTTGTGCAGCCAGGTCGTGTTATAATTCTGTATTTGCTGTATCCCTCTTGTGCAGCCAGGTCGTGTTATAATTCTATATTTACCGTATCCCTCTTGTGTAGCCAGGTCGTGTTATAATTCTATATTTGCTGTATCCCTCTTGTGCAGCCAGGTCGTGTTATAATTCTGTATTTGCCATAGAGACTTTTGCAGCTTTTACACTGCACCACCTGCTGTGTGTTTGGTTCATCGCTAGATGGAGTTCTTACAGCATAACTATGTGTTGGGTAGGCATTGGTAGAAATGCTGTCCTCAAAGTAGACTTTAAAAAAAAAATAGAAGAACTAAACATATAACATAGTAATAAGAGTTATTATGTGGCACTTTTCTATTGGTTTGTAAAAGACACCGAACATGTTAGTCACGGCTCTTGTTAGGTGCCTTTGGGAAGGGAGGGAAAGGAATTGAGACTTAGTACTGTAGAATAGTAGTTTACATCATGAACTTGGACAAGATAGATCTGTTTAGAAATGTCAGTGTTTGTGCTCCTGCTTGTTTGAGGCATGCTGTGCTGCCTCCGTGGCACACGGTAGACTGCCGAGAGAGAGAGAGAGAGAGAGAGAGAGAGAGTGTGTGTGTGTGTGTGTGTGTGTGTGTGCATCAGATAGTACTCTGCACTCCTTGACTTGGCCTGTGCTTGCTCTTAACTTTACTCTCACCAATTGTCATTCTTCTTCTCTTGCCACTTCAGATACAGTGCAAACCAGAGTTTCGCTTTGTTTTGTCATCATTTTACTCTGATCAGGAGTTGGATATACCATCTGTCCTTCTGTACTGCCTTCAGGCTGGTTTAAATTTCTGCTCCTTTACCCTTTTTCTTTTCTGCGAATAATTGGAAGACTTTGGTGCCAGCTACTCCTAAGTCCATCAAACTCTAAGACCATCCTGGTGATTCTTTGGTACTCTTTCAAAGTCTTCCCTAAAACATGCTTCCCCCAAGCATGTTTTATATATAAATGTAACTTTTCAACAGTGACATTTTAAAAGATACTGTAATACTTCTCCAAGGGAAAAGTTTCAGTAGTAGTTAGAATTGTAAACAAAAGTAGTTCTCTGTCCAGTGCCTTCCTTTATCATCTGCATAGCCAGAGGCAGCTGCTTTAACCTATACTTATTTCTTTCCAAGGTTGTCCTCACATAGCTTCAAATGTTGTTCTGCTCTGTTAATGGTTTTGGATGTTAAATCTCTGATAGTTGATCTACTGGGTAGACTGTGGAGGTATTCTACATTATTCCTTCTACTTCTTCAGCTGTATCTCCCTTACATGGTAGGACGGCTTCTTCAGGTGTGGTTTTTATGAACAAACGGTATTGAAGACAACATTCTTTGTTATGTGTTATCTCTTTGTGAATGTCCCTGGAAGCCTGTAACAAACTTCTGAATTATTTCATTGATCAGGATTGCTTCAGCGATCCATTATAAGCCAGGAATGTTTTGACAAGAATGAAATTGTAGAGAAAGGTGAGGTATCTGAGGTTAGCCAACAGTGTCTTAACAGTCAGAGTCTTCAATAGAAAGTGTTACCAACTGTAGTCTCAATAACCAAGCCAGCCACTGTCTTTTGAAAATAAAGTAGAAAGGGTGTTATTTGAAGTCAAGATCTTGATACTGTTGCTAAAGTGTCCATTGGTACTTAGATATCTGAAAAGGTGGACTAGGAGAACATCATTTTTCTGTAGTTGGATTGTATGTATAGGCTCTGTAGTTTTGTGCTTCCTTAGAGCAAAGCTTTATTGAGTAGTTACAATATTTGCAAAGGTATAGATTTTACTTTAATAGTCATCTTCAGCAGCATTGGCATTGATTCTTTTGAAAGTCAAGGCTATTCAAATGATAAATGTGGACTTTTTTCCTAAATCTAAAGTGTCAGCATCCCCTGGAAAGTGTCGTTTGTTCGGTTTTTAAGTGCTCAGTTGTTTCTTATTGCACAGATGTTTAAGAGCTAGATATAGTTCTTTGTCACCGCTCGTGAATTTGAATAAGACTCATTTTTATAACAAGGTTTTTATTTTCTTAACTTTCTCACTTCAGTTATCGTCCACTTACAGGTTCCCATGTCTATACTTAAAGTTTTAGAATCTAACATCGAATATAGTACCTTAACAGAATTTTAACTCAATATATAGAATTTTTTAATTTTCATACCAGTTTCCTAAAATAAATTAATGAAACAAAGAAAAACATCCCAGTAAGCTGTTCTTATATTAGTACAGTGCTTTTAACCACGTGGTGTTCTGGCTATAGGTGTGAAAGAAATTACACTAGGCATATCTGTAAGATTGATATTTTGTGTATGTATTGTGTAAATCAATCAGTCTCTCTCTCTCTCTCTCTCTCTCTCTCTCTCTCTCTCTCTCTCTCTGTGGTTTTGCTTTTCTAAACTTGTTTAAAACATTTCTTAGTGAACCTGTCTGCTGTTTAATTTGAGATTGATATTAAGTTCCTTAGCATGGTTACTTTGGGTGTGCTTAACTCTACTAAATAAATAATACTGTAGTCATTATTAAACAAACCCTTAATATTGTGTTGTTTCTCTATATACATATTTTCCAGTGACTATTACTACATAAGTATAATTAGTAACAACAGTACTAATGTTCAATATCAAGATCAATTGTCAGTAAGGAAATAACTTGATCGATTGGTTTGATTTTTACTGTATGGATAGAAATACAGGACCAGCATGAAGAAGAGATTGGAGATAAAGTAAATGTCTATGAACTAGATTAGTTACATGAATTCTTCATTGCAGAACTTGTTCGAATCTTTGCTAGTCAAACATACATTCTCATACTTCAGAACTGGAAGTGAAATAAACATATTTTAAAGGGGAGCTCCTGATTTTCAGATAGTTCCATAAGACAGAAAAGCATTGTTTGATTCAGTTAGTATTTTTATTACTGTGAAGCAAGTGAAACGATGAACTTTTCCTAATAATTGCTATCTAGTTTATTAGAAGAAGTATGTATGCGTCTGTCACTCGGATGCTTGACAGTTTGAAGTGCATTTTAAGTCTTTCTAAAGGTGAGACTTAATAATTTGGTTCTATCCTTTCTACTGCTTCCTCCACAGCGTCTCTCTAGAGAAACTTATTAACATGCACAGTGTTTTAAGCTGCATGATTGTAAGATCTGATGATTTCCCCAAACTCTGCCTTCCACAAGGTCACCTTGTCTGAGTTCTAAACAGATGTTGGATTTCTGACCTGACAGGTCAGCATACCAAGTCTTAGTCCTCTGAAGTTGGTCAAGAGTGTGCACTACTTCTTGGCTTTCATTCCAATCTCAAGTTCTGTTTTTGTTTGCTACATGCTAGCAGCACTGTTGTCTCTTTATTCTCCCAAAATGGAAATGCAGGAGACTCGGGTTCTTCCTCGTCAGGATTCACATCGCACCGTCGACATTTCGGGCAAGATAAGCCTTTGCTGTCCTGTAACTGTAGGTGTTTAATAACATCCTGTCTGTTAGCCATTGCATAGCAACAGCACACTCTCCCCCGCCCCCACTCTGCACAGTTTTAAGACCTGAACCTAGATCTTGATCTGCTGTGAGTGCTAGGACTTGAACCCTATCTCGTTGAACACACAGGGAACTGGGCCCTCATCCCACTATGTCCTGACTTGTTTTAACTTTCCCCAAGCATTTGTTTCTCCACAAGAGGCCTCATTTTATTATTTTTCAAATAATGTATCATGTTGAAGTATGTTTTATTTTTAAAGTATCTGTGTCCCATCACCAAACCAAAGTGTTCAAGAGCAACATCTCCACCCTCTATCCCAGTTGTTGACATGTAGTAGGTAATTTTGAGTCTTTTTGCTCTTTCCCTGTTTCAGCTGCTGTAGGGGTCTCAGGCGCTCCAGGGCGTCAGCTGCAGCAGTGGTCTCGTGAGCTCTAGGATGCTCTTCTTTGTATAAGTGACCATCATTTCCCCAACCTTTGTCATCCAGACTTTGATAGGTTGGTTCTTGACCACAGACATCCTAAATTCAACTTTATTAAGGAGCCATTTATTCAGAACATTGAACAAAGCAGGACATATACTTAGTTGATTTTCAAATGTCATTTGCTTATCAGAGCCAGTTAGCAGATGTTACTGAAGAATTTAATGTAAATTAAAGAAGTTAATATATGAAGAGTATTTACTCGATTTAAGTAATTATATTTGAAATATATTGTCTGAACTATAATTTTGTCTGTCAGTTGTAAGCAACCAAAGGTTCAGTCATTGTCTAAGTTAGGGTCTTACTGCTGTGAACAGACACCATGACCAATGCAAGTTTTATAATGGACAACATTTAATTGGGGCTGGCTTACAGGTTCAGAGGTTCAGTTGGTTAACATCAGGGCGGGAGCATGGCAGCATCGCAGCATCCAGGCAGGCATGGTACAGGAGGAGCTGAGTTCTACAGCTTCACCCGAAGGAAGCCAGGAACAGACTGAACCTCCCCAGGCAGCGAGGAGGAGGGTCTCCAAGCCCACCCCCACAGTGACACACTTCCTCCAACAAGGCCACACCTTCTAATAGTGCCACGCCCTGGGCCAAGCATTGGCAAACCATCACAATCATGTTGGCACATCTCCCTTTATATGCCTTCATAAAGTTGTGTGTGACTCAGTTTCCCTGTGACTTGGAGCTAGCTATAACCTGATCAGCTATACTTCAACCTGTAACTTTAATTAAAAGAAAAAGGAGATGGAGGCTGCAGAGGTTTTGATGATAAGTCATGCGAGCGAATGATTAAAGGTGGGGAAAGGTAGGATGAGTAAGACCTAACCGTGCAGAATTCTTAATGCACTGCCTTGCCAGACTAACGTCTCTGTGAAGGGAATCCATCTAAGAGCAGTTATGCTTCCTTTCTAGGGTCTAGCACAAATATATTACTCCTTTAAAGAAAAGAAAAAGAAAAAAAAAAGCTTTAATAAAGTGGGGGCCAGGTTTTATTTCCAGATTTAAAAAACAAAACAAAACAAAACAAACTGGGAGAGAGGCAGATTACCTGCACGGACGGTACCTTTCCTGCCAGTGCCCTAAGTGCTAATGTGGATAGCAGGCAATGTGGTGTTCCACCCATATGAGGCTTACTCTAAAGAGCCATTTTACCACAAACTCCATCTGCTATCACCGTTCTATTTGTTACTTTGTTTTGCTTTTCTTTTTCCTATCCTCTGTTTCCCTGGAACTTACTCTTCAAAGCATACTTTAAATTATTTAGAATAAAATTTGATTTATTTAGGTTTAAACATTAAATATTCCCATGTAAAAGCTTAGCATTCTGAGCCAGGAATGGCAGCTTACCCAGTAATCTCGGCACTCAGAAAGCTAGGGCAGGGGGATCTTCAGTTCAAAACTAGCCTGGGCTGCAATAGCAAGACCTCTCCCTGACTTCCCTCTCTCTCAGGAAATGTTAAGTTAAAATTTTTGGCACCTTGAGCTGCTGTTGTTCCAAAGCCTGTTTATTCAGAACTTGGAAGTTTGGACTACAGTGCTCCTGTTACTTGCAGGTTGCCTTGTAATATCATTTTGTTTTAATTAGTTTTTGTTTTTCTACTTGTAACTCTGTTGTACATTTTTAGACCCTGTGTGATTTAAGAAGGTACTGTCTATGGTTTTGAGTAGGTCCTCCATATCCTTTCCAGGACAGGATAGTATATTGATTGGAACCTTTCAGTTATTACAGAATGATGTGTGCTTTCATTTATTACTACTGCTGCTTTAAATTGAACATGTAACCAGTTATAGTATGACTCATACCTGAGTCTGGCTTATCTGACACAGTTTTCCTCATAAGGCACATTGACTTTCCATCCGTGAGTATATAACACTTAGAAACACTTCAGCATTGTGCTGAGGGCCATTTAACAGTGCAAGCATCTATCCTGACACGGAAGTGCAGAAACCGTGGTGCTAAGCAGACCACTAAACAGACAGCTGCTTGTGTAGTCTGAGTGCTGAGACCAGATGATGGTATTGTCTTGTTCATCTGCAGGTGGAAAAGGGTATGCTGGGTGAGTCACGGTTCCCAAGGCTCTATGTAGATGGCAAAAGCTTAAGAAAGGAAAGCCACAAGCACTTAATTGACTATTAGTTTGGTTTTTCACTGCTGTGATAAAACAATAACCAAAAGCCACTTGGGAGAAGAAGTGGTTTTTTTGGCCTCGAGCTTACAGTCCATTACCGAGGAGAGCCAGGGCAGGAATGGAGGCAGAACTTACAGGTGAACATTACTTCCTGGCTTGCCCAGCTTGCTCTCTTGACACAACCCAGGACCACCTGCACACAGAGGGCGTGGCCAACATTAGGCTGGATGCCCCGCCTCCATGAATCATTAATCAAGGACAGTTCCTCAGAGACACATCCAAGGCCAATTTGATGCATGCAGTTCCTGAATTGAGGTCTCCTCTTCAGGTGACTCTAGTGGTGCCAAGTCAGCAAAATCCTGCAGAGTGACTGATGACTTTAGTGGGGAGCTGAATTCATGTGTACAGAATCTCTGGGGAGCAAGAATTGAGTGTAATTGTTTTAACAAAGTTTATATTGGACTCCTTACATTGCATACTGGAAAGAAAGATTCTTTTGTTTGTGGATATATGTAAGTTTCTCGTTAAGCAGCCCCTTTTACAGTTGTGTGTCCTCTGGTCTGGTGAAGTGAAACTGTTTTTAGTCACGCTTTCCCTTTCCTCCCTCAGGGAACAACCTATCTTCAGCACTCGAGCTCACGTCTTCCAGATCGACCCAAACACAAAGAAGAACTGGGTACCCACCAGCAAGCATGCAGTTACTGTGTCTTATTTCTATGACAGCACAAGGAATGTGTATAGGATAATCAGTCTAGATGGCTCAAAGGTAAGCTACGCTTACTTAAGGTAATCTTGCTTTCTTGGTCTGTACGACATAGGACTTCAGTTTTTTATTTTCGTGAAAATATTTCTTCTAGAATTTTTGAAGCTTAACTTTAGGAAACAAAAAGTGATTATTCTTAGAGTAACAGCATTTTCCCCTCAAGCTGTTTGTATATATTGAGTTGTATGAGGAGACATACTCTCAGCTTCATGATGGGTTAATTTATTTAGTAAACATCCCTTGTATCTCAGTTTTGTATTGGTGTTAAGTGGTAAGAAAATTTCTATATTAGTCAGCATCTCATTATTACCAATACCAGCCGTTGGAAAGGCATTTAGCTTACAGTTTGAAGGCTCACAGTCACAGGGTCTAGCCCTGGCTTCCTGAGGCCTCTTGGTTGCAGCACTGGATGATTTGGTAATGATGACCATCGTATGGCTTAGCAAGTAGTTACATTGTGAGCTGGTAGAGCTGAATGGGGTCAGGCCTGCTCTCTTTATGATGGTCCATTCAGTAGAATTGAAGGAGTTCTTAACAATTACTCCTAGAGCACATTCCCAACAGCCTGATTACCTACCTCTCGGTCCCACACACATTTGAATGTTCTATAATACCTCCTTCAAATCACAGAGTCCAAGGGCATGGGGCTGAGAGTCTGCGTTTGGATCCCAACACCCAACACAGTCTCCAGCTCCAGGATCTGACAGCCCTTGCTGACCTCTGTAGGCAACAGGCACACATACTGTGTGGCAAATGCTCATAAACATTAAGTGAGTGAGGCCAGACGACAGCAGAGACCCTTTAGGAGAAAACAGTTAAAGACACCTAACCATGGCAGCCGCTGTATCCTCACAGGCAGTTCAGAGTCCTTACATCATGAAGGCTGCCAAGCTGAAAACTAACACAGGTGTACGAAGAAATCTTAGAAGTTTTGCTTTTAGGAGAGGCAGCAAGTACAATGGCTCCACCCCCAGCCCTCAGTCACAGTTATGGCCTTGAAGATAACGTTTTCAAGGGCATCCTCACGCTCACGAGTGTAAGTAGTTGTAAGGATTAAGGAAGTTAGTGTCAGCAGAGCACACTTCATGCAGGGTGGACAGGATGCTGTTCAGAAGGGAGAAGTCTGCTTTATTACCAGTGAAGTCTGCTTCACTAACTCACATTCCAAACATCAGGTCCTGAGGTCTCCTCTCTTCAGTCTCTGTTGGAGGTTGAGGCCTGTCTCACCTCTGTCAGTTCTGTGCAGAAGTCAGGGACAGAGTAGAGCCATAGACCCAAACCACCTCACTGAACCTGGGCCAGCTTGCACTTGCTAGCCATGGGACCTGACCCAAGGTGTTTAACTTGTGTGCATCTGTTTTTCACACGGAAAAAGGATTGTTATCCAAATAATTAGTCTTCCTTTTCACTTTTATGTGAATGACTGAAAAGACTTAAGATGATGATAGTTAATTTCCATGAAGTGTTATTTAATGAAGAGTAACTGCTCATAAATGTTTGGTTTCGTGAGATACAACAGATGTGACTTACAGGCTTTAGACTGCTAATGTGTTTTCCCGCCTTGAACTTTCTGTAATCGATGGGGTCATCTGAACCAAAGTACAAATAAAATGTGCTCTTAGTAGATCGGGTACAAAAGGTGGAGATGCAGGTCAACTGAAGCAATCCATACTTAGGAAGAGAATTTGCATTGAAATTAAGTGCATTTCAGCTTTTTCAAGTCTTTTCTACTGTCTCACATCCATCTCTTTGCTTTTTCATTGTGTTCAAAAGCCCAGAGAACCTTAAGAAGAAAATGTTCATGTATTCTTGTGTGTGTGTGTGTGCGCGCGCATGCACGCGCTTGAATTGTACACATGAACACATGAACCTGTCTCTTTTTCTGTCCTGGTTTTCTTTTTTTGTGACAGGTTCTCACTATTTAGAACAGGTTCTCACTATTTAGATCCATCTGGCACTAAAATTTTTCTGTTAAATTCTTAATTATGTCCTAATCAAAAAATTCTAAGAAATAAAAATTTCATGCAAAGATTATTTGAGTTTTTTTTTCAGTGATTCAGTGACCAGTAGTATAGAAACGAGGAAAGGTTCAGAGTTTAGATTAGAATGGATCTCTCTAACAAGTCACAGAAAAGTTATTTTGAAATGGTTAAGTGAGCGCCAATGCCCTCAAGTACATCATCCTTCTTGTTGCTGATTAAATGTATGAGCACCAAGCCTTTTAGAGTTGCTGGGGTCTGATGCCAGGATTCCCCTTTCACCTTGTCTAACACTTGGGTCCCTCCTCGGATATTTCTTGGAGAACACTGAAGGTTCACCAGATGCATCCTGGTCTTTATTTGATTGCTCTGTCACGTCCGTTTAGACTTTCCTCTGTTAGCTATTTCTTTACTTGTCCCAACCAGCTCTGTGACCACATTGCCTCTCTCACTGTGTGTCTCAGGTTTCCAGAACTGTACTTGGTAGCCCATAAGTACTCAGAGAGCAGCAGAAAATCCTGACCCTTTGTTGTTTATTTATAATTAAAAAAAATTAAGATTATATATCCCTATCTATCTATCTATCTATCTATCTATCTACCTACCTATGAGGGTTTGCCTACACATGTGCATGTGTACCGTGTGCATGCTCGGTGCCTGAGAATGACAAAGGAGAGGGTCAGAGCCCCTGTAACTGGAGTCACAGATAGTTATATGCTACCGTGTGAGCGCTAGGAATCTAACCCAGGTCCTCTGTGAGAGCAGCAGATGCTTAAACCACTTACCAGCTTCTCCAGCCCTAGTCTTATTTGCTGACTGTTCCACAAGTCAGAAGAGTTCTTAGCTATACTTTACGTACTCAGAATGGTATGTTGGTAGAAGCAGTTTTGAACCAAATGGTGACGAAGGTTTATAAATACATACATTTTGTACAAAGATAAAAGCTCTCATAGAGCAGTGGATAATACATCTGTTTCCTGTGAGAAAGAAGAGAGCCGGCTTCTATTGTGCCACCTTCTTTTTCTTAGTAGGACATATGTGCATATGTCCTGGTTGAAAGTTCGATGTCTGATAGTTCATAAATATTTTATATTTGTGGTGTTCTTCACTTGATAAACAATTTTTCATAAAATGCTGGATTTTCATTGCATATTTACTAGTGTGTTAGATGACAGGTTCTGAATTTGACAACATGTATGTTTTTGTTATTGATGGAATTATATTTCTTAATTTTAGGGGGCACTAGACTATGCAACTAAAAGTGATCCTTTTTCTAGCACTGGCAGAGAACATGAGTTAATAGGATGTTACAATACCTGAAAAATGCTATGATCTTCAGACTTAATCCTTAATTATTAACATGAAATGCTACATTTTCTAAGAAATAACATGAAATAGAAATGATAATGCTACCAATCTATGAAAAAGGAAATGAAAATATTTCTTAGGAATTTGTTTTTTCCTATAGTAGGAAAAAAACCTGCTAAGTGATTGTAAATCTCTTTTTCTGTATAAAAATATATTTTATGTAAATCATATTTTTGAAAAAGCTTTATAATACATCTTTAAAATATATATATTCATCCATATATTATGTTACTTTATTTTTGATTTAGTTTTATATATGTAGGTGTTTTGCCTGCCTGCATGCCAATGTGCCACATTCATGCCTGTTGCCTGGAGAGCCCAGTAGAAGGCGCTAGCAGATCCCCTGGAGCTGGAGTTACAGGCAGTCGTGAACTACTGTACTATGTAGGTTCTACACATTGAGCCCAAGTCTTCTGCAAGAGTGGCCAGTCCTCTTAACCACTGAGATCTTTCTCCAGCTCCTCATACATTGGTTTTTGAAAGATTCTGTTAAGACCAAAGCGTATTGGTTTCTAGAGAACAGTGTCCAGAATTAATAAATAGTGGTCCTAAATATGAAAAGGAGGAAGTTGACCACATTCAAAACCATCTGAAGGCTCCCTCACCTATGCAAGGTCCTGGTTTAATGGCCACACTAACAAAAGGGGGCAGTAGCTCGACAACTAAGGTAAAAGAAACTGTTAACATTGTCTGTCATCAGCTTATTAAAGACAATGGTTTTACAAGGTGCATCTTTGGGGCCTTGACTTCTGGCTTAGTCAGTAAATTGCTTACATGTGCAGATATGAGGGTCTGAGGTCTGTCTCCACCAGGCGTGTGCTGGGCTAGGTAGCTTCTGCTGCAGTCTTAACACTGGGGAGGTGGAGTCAAGTAGATTCCACAGCCTTGCCATCCAGCCAACTTAACCTATCAGCAAGCCCCAGGCCCTAGTGAGAGAGCCTCTCAAAAGCAAGCTCCACAGGCTAGACAGCCTGCTCATCTGCGCAGAGGTGTCTAACCTTCACAGGTGACAAGCATGTGTGAGCATACGCACGCACACACGCACACACGCATGCGCACACACACAGCTTTGAAAGTTTTTGGGTCAATTAACACATGTCTATAGTTCTAGTCATATATTTCTGTGTTGCTGCAGTTCAGATCATTTATCTGTTTGACTCTGAGTTACTAGTGATCCTCTTCCTGCAGCTGAAATGGTCATGCATTTACCTGCCTGTTTGCTTCACTTTCGGCTGGCTACTTCTGTCTGTTTTATCTTTCAGGCAATAATAAATAGCACCATCACTCCAAACATGACATTTACTAAAACATCTCAAAAGTTTGGCCAATGGGCTGATAGCCGGGCAAACACTGTTTATGGACTGGGATTCTCCTCTGAGCATCATCTCTCAAAAGTAAGTTATTTCAGTAGATCTTTGTGGAAATCTTCATCTCTAATTTGTGTGTCCTAAATAGAACTAGGAGGTGGAGAGTACAAAATATAGGAGAAATTCGTTTAATATTCTGAGAAGTATAGTGACTTTAAGAATATTAATATATTAAATGTTATATAAATAATTATAAATAATACTAAACTATAAATAATTGATCATTCATAATTCTTCACGAAGGCTTATTGTGCACATTAAAACAGTCACACTACTGGTTGAAAAGGGCCTTCTTGTATTGAATTATCTGTGTGGAGGAAGTAAAAGGTAAGAACTCTGTTCAGAAGGGGTTTTGCTAAAAACTATGACCCTGCAGTCGGAGACAGCCTGCAAGATAAGTAACCTTCAAACTTACAAATTCATTACTACCATTAGAAGTCGACACGACTTAGATTTCAGGTGGAGTCTGTTGTTAGGGTTGTCATCTGTTCCTTAGGATGACAGTGATTTGCCTGAACCTAGAGCCACAGAAATGTGTGCAGTACAGAGAGGTTCAATAGGCACCTAGAGAATGTCTTCAATAATGCTGACCAAATGAATTACGACGGCAGAAAGACATAAAATGCAGGGCATCAGCAGGCTAAATGCTGGGAATAAACAGTTGTCCTGCCTGTAAATAAAGCCGCCCATGCCTAAAGCAGGAGCACCTGAGTTCTTGTGGCTTTTACATGGAAAGAAAGGGGAAGAAGTGCGCAGGAGAGAGAGACAGCCGCCAGGGGCCGGATGGTTAGGATGAATGCAGTTCGCTAGATGTTGCACACAGAGGTAACGGCGAGTGCTGCAAAGGCCCTACCCTACTTCAGATGCGTACGTGAGGTTAACCACTGTCTTTGTCCTGTTAGACCACTCTCTGTGAGGTGCTGGCAGTGAGTGTTGCGTGATTTGACTGTGCTCGGCAAGTCCTGCGTTCTGAGTGTGTTTTTGGGCTGTGATATAGGTGTGTTAGATCAAAATTCCTCAGTGTAGCAATGCAGATGAATATTACTTGTCCAGAATGATCTCCTTGAGAAGTTATATGTTTATTCTAGTATATCAGACACTACTCACTTTACAGAGCTTCCTGTGGGTTGTCTGCTCAGGGAGAGAAATTGTTAAGTAGTTTCTACTACATGAATTTCATGATTTATACAACAAAGAGCTAAAGTCTAAGTTGGTTTCTGAAACAATCTTTTATGAAAAACTTCTTAGTTAGGCTTAAGTAATTTTTTTTTAGATTTATTATTTATTGATTTTAGTTATGTGAGTACACTGTTCGTCAGATCCCATTACCGTGGTTGTGAGCCACCATGTGGTTGCTGGGAATTGAACTCAGGACCTCTGGAAGAGCAGTCAGAGCTCTTAACCTCTGAGCCATCTCTCCAGCTCCCAGGCTTAAGTAATTTTGACAGTAAATTTGATCCTTCGTTATATGTTTCCAAGTTGCTGGGTAACTAGCAAATATAGTTAAGGATTAGTGAGTCAAGACCTGTCAATCATACAGTCTCACCTTGCCTCTTGTTACTTGTTTTAAGTGAGTGAGTGTGTGTGTGTGTGTCTGTCTGTCTGTCTGTGTCTGGGAATGGCTTTTATCTTTTTCCTCTTCAAGGTAGAATATACTTTTAGACAATTATTACTAGTTGTGACCCCAGCACTTTTTAGTTTTGATTGAATGTTGAATATTGTGATATAGTTCACATTGCAATAACCAACTCCAGCAGGTGCTTCAAGTTACATGGAGAATTTGGGTTTGGGGTTTGTTGTAGAGCCCTCCTCCCTACCTCTGAATGTAATGGTAGAGTAGCTTCCATATCCCAAATATAAACAGGTCCTGTATGTGAAATGGTGCTCCTGTGGGTTTCTAAGAATCAGCATTTCATGTTAACTTTTTTATCTCAACAACATTTTATGTTATTTTTTTTTTTTAAACTTAATGTTATTGCTTTCTGTTACTGAATTGGCTGTTTAGAAACCTTTGCTAATGTTTTTTAGTTGTTGGTAATAATACTAAATATAACAATAGGTAATATGATGACTTACACAATATGAGCATTTTATATTTTATTAATAATTAAAAACTTTTTCTTACTATTTGGATATATAAGAGATAATTGAGTATATTTTCTTAGTAATTAAGAAAAAGCATAGCATGTTTTTGTCTAGCGATTCTACCACTCATGTGAGTCTTAATAAATTGTGTCTTAATAACAAAAGAACACAGATAAGCCAGCTTGCCAAATTCTGACTTCTCTATGTGCTGATGTTTTGAACAAGACTCAGCGCAGTGCTTATATACAGGTGTCGGGGTTTTTGCTTCTTCCCCATCTTCATACCACAAACTGTTTGTTGGGAGGCTGTGCTGTTTATGTAAGAGTCAGTTCATAAAATGAAGGAAATATGGGATCTGTGGAATACTGCTACCCGGTTATGGATATAGTCTGTGTGTGTTCAGTTTGCAGAAAAGTTTCAGGAATTTAAAGAGGCTGCTCGGCTGGCAAAGGAGAAGTCGCAGGAGAAGATGGAACTGACCAGTACCCCTTCACAGGTGGGTGTGAGGCCCTGCTTTCATGAGGGAGCCTAGCTCATTTCAGACTGCCCCCTGTATGCCAGAGTAAAATGGGGAACATAATGGCAAAATAAATTACCAAGGCAGATGTAGAAGTACACTGCTTAACCAATCTCCGCTGACAGAGAACGTCAGTGTTTACAAGAGTGTTTTTAAATCATTACCCCAGATAATCTTTATATACCCATTAAGAGAGCAAAAGTACCAGATGATCAACCTGTGGTTTTGTCCGTGTTCTTTTATTCAGGCAATAGTAAGACAAGTTTGGCTACCAGAAGCTCTCAGACAAACAAACAAACAAGAAATACACTCATGTCCTGGGAACTAGGTGTGGCACATCATGTAGAACCCCTGGGGAAGCCCAAAGGGAGGAGTGAGGAGGCAGAAAGAGCAAAGAGAGTCTAAGCTAACGTTGGATTTGGGAAAAGTAGAACAGTAGTTCAGGATGGGCTACTTTGAACAACTTCATTGGCTCTCCATTTCTGTGGAGGTGATGAAGACAAAGGAATACGCTTCTGCAATATGAGGCCAGACGAAGAAACTGGTTTGACGTCGGCGTGGCTAACTTGTCTCCATAGCTGTGCTCCCTGCTAGGCCCTTAGTTTCTCCTAAGACTTGGCTCGTTCGAGAGGAAGCAGGAGACCTAGTCAAAGCATTAAGACAGTGGGTGATTGGGATGAGTGGAGGTGCTATGTGCAGGCTCGACAGCCTGCGCTCTCTCCCCAGAACTCACAAGGTGGCAGGACAGAGCCGGCAGCCTGGTCCTTTGTACCTCAGTGTCTGCATTAGCTTGTGCATCCTCTTCATAACAACAATTTAAAAATCAAAACAGTACAAAATATAAAACACTGTAAAATACAAGGCATATTGTTTGTTCTTCCTGATCTTAAAATCTCCTTATCTCTAACTATTTGATAAACCTCACTAAGTATAATGGTTCATTTTTATTTTCATTAAGAGTTCTGCTAGGTGCTTTCCATAAACACTAAATCTTCACTGCCCATTGAAGCCAAGGCTCACTCTTCGTACTTGTGGCAGTCTGGGGGTAACTTGGGGTGATCTTTGTTAAACATGTTGAATCTATCTGTCAAATGCTCTACTACTGTAATGATTTCTTTAAGCATAAATCTATTTAAAGTTATGTGCCAATATGTGTTCAGAGTCTGATTCTTTAGGTGAGTGATTTTGTTGTTACCAAAAAATAACAAACAGCCCATTCAGTAAGTGAATACACAAAATATCAATGAATTGTAATGAGTAATAGATTACCATTGTATTTATTTACTGTTTCTCCAGCTATAACTTAATGCTATGTTTAATTGATTGTAAATGACTACAATTTGGTAAGCTAATTTCTTCTCTGTAACAGACAGGAAGTCTTTAAATGTTTGCTTTTGTCAAACCAATGTAGAAAAGGTAATCATACTTGAAAAATGCTGTGATATAAAAATAATAAAGAATATCTTAATTTGATCAGCATTTGAGATATATTCCTAATTTATCTTTTCAAATATTTGAAGTCTATTAACTTACAGTGTAGGAGCCAGAGAGGAAAAGTAGAAAAACAATTTCTCCTCCTGCCTACATTTGTGATAACGTGATGCTTCTGTTTTGTTTGGATGAAATAGTTTAAATGGAATAACTGCTGATAGCAGGTGATCAAAACCTTTGTTTAGTTTTTTGTTTTTGTTTTCTGAGGAGGCAGACTACATTAGTTCTGAGTATGAGTGTTGGGATGGATGTAGTGTAGTGAGAGGAATCACTTGTGTACCTGACTCTAGGTTGGATGCCCAGCACCTCAAATCAAAACAGAACGAGATGGGAGCACAAGGTGGCTCAGTATAAAACCATGTGCTGTGAGCCTGGTGTAAAACCACGAGCTGTGAGCCTGGTGTAAAACCACGAGCTGCAAGCCTGGTGTAAAACCACGAGCTGGAGGCCTGGTGTAAAACCACGAGCTGTGCAAGCCTGGTGTAAAACCACGTGCTGGAGGCCTGGTGTAAAACCACGTGCTGGAGGCCTGGTAGCCTAAAGCTGATCCCTGGAACCTGGGTGGAAGGAGAGACCCAGCTCTTGACTCTAATACCTCATTCTGTAACACTCTGTGACCCTTCTCTTTCTTATTTCCTCCCTCCATTTCTATCTCTGTCTCTCTGTCTCTCTCCTCCCTCCAAACCCCTCTTCTCCTTTTACTTCACAAATACACAACAAACATTAAATTTAAATTAAAGCACAGAACAAAAGCATACACATTTTCAAGTCAGACAGAATTAATTGTTTTCTGTGACTGGGGAAGATGCTTGACCTCTGAGTGCTTATATACCTGTTGCATGGGTGTTATGTCACTTGCTCTGTTGCACCGAGATAGGCGGCCATGCTTAGGACAGTGGCAACTCATGGTTAGTGGATGATGTGTGCCCTAGAGCCCATCTTGAATCATGGCACTGACCTCTACTAGCTTTATGAATTAGACAAGTAAGTGATGGTGCTAGGATGTGCATACATGAAACATGGGAGTAAGACCAACCTATTCTCACTTACTGTGAGAATTCAGTAAGGATTAGAAAATCTTTATACACAGTCAATTTTTAATAAGTACAGGTACCTATTGATGTTGATGTGGTTATAGTGGTGGGGTAATAATTATAGTCTTTAAGTCGTCTGGCACATAATAGTTGTTAGGAAAACATAGATGCCATATGTTGGGGTTTTCATTGCTTTGGTAAAACCATGACCAAAAGCAACTTGGAAGGGAAAGGGTTTGTTTGGTTTTCATAAGTCAGGTCATAGACCATTGTGGGTAACCAAGGCAGGAACTGAAGTAAATACCATGAAGGGACTACGTTTATTGTCTTGCTCCTATGTCCTCTTCAACTTGCTTTCTTACATAATCCAGGACCTTCTTAATCCAGGAGATGTCACTGCCTGGAGTGGGCTGGGCCTTCCCACAACAGTCATTAGTCAAGAGCGTGCCTCACAAGCTTACCGCCAGGCAGTCTGATGGAGGCCATTCCTTAGTGATATCATCTTCTCAGATGACTAGCTTGCGTTAGCGGACAAAAGCCAATAGTATGGCATGCATCAGAGTTCTCTTGAAGGCGTGTTGAAGCACGCTGTAGGTTTAATTTACTAGCCTAAGATGAATCCTTTCCCAGAGATACCGATGCAATTGGCCCTATGTAAGAAATGATAGAAACAGACAAGTCGTCCCACCTCCTTCAAGACCTGAAATGAAAGGAGTCTGCCAGTAAGACCGCAGTTCACCACTTCATATTGTTCAACTTGCCACGAAGACTGTGTATACCCCGGCTTAGAATGGAGAACGTTAAAGTTAGCATGAGCGTGCAAAGTAACACTGTAATAAAGTCAAATCTGTATAGGTTGTAATCAGTGTAGATGAAGTCTAAAACAGTAGAAAGGGAGTGGAAGGTTGGGAGAACAGGAGACTAGGGATTCAGGCTCTGTTTTGTCTGTTGGGATCAAAACTAGTAGTTGATGTAGTCAAGAAAGCCCTGAGGCTTGAAGAACAGCTTTGTACTCCCAAGTACCCTGGAGGTTGAGGCAGTGGGATTGAAAAGTGCCTGGGCGCGACTGGCCTGAGAGCCGGTCTGGACAACTGAAATAAATAAGACCCTGTCTGAAAATGACAGTAAGAAAGAAATAGGGTTGAGCTGTATGTGATACAGTGCTTGCTTAATATGCAGGAGGTCCTAGATTCAGTCCCTATTGTTGGGGAAAATGTGGAGAAAAATGGTTTAAAGCAGTGGATCACAACTACTTAGGCAAACGTCGGTCTCCAAAAACATTTACATTGCGATTCATAACATTAGCAAAATTACAGTTACGAAGTAGCAATGAAAATGATTTTATGGTCAGGTCGTCACAACATGAACTGTATTAAAGTGCTGTAGCATTAGGAATGTTGAGAACCACTGTTTTAAAGGATTCTTAAAATTTTTATGCTAAAATTCAATGATTTTAATTCTCCAATGTTTTTATCTAAAAACCTTTGAATATGTTGTTGACTTGAACCCTACTTTTGTCTTCCTAACTGTACTGGTAGTAATTCTGGGAGGTCCCTGCAGGCTCTATAGCAACAGGGGAAGCAGACTGGGCGGAAGAATGAAGTCTGGTTCAGCTCCGGTTAGATAAGATTTTTTGGAGTCTGATATCAGCTGTATCTAAGCACAGCACACTTTAGGGTCTTTTTTTTTTTTTAGATAACAGTTAACTCAGCCCCATGAGTACTACAAAGCCTAAGACATGTTCACAGGCTCTTTTGTCCATACTGACTTAGAAGCAGTGCTTAGGATAAGGGTGGAGGGGGACTGGCCGGGGTAAACACAGTTCATGTGGGAGTCAGGACACAAGTCACTTAGACTGTTGTAAAGTACAAGTGACGTCTCTCACAAGGATGGGTTTTATGGCCCAGAAGTAGTGCTCAAGGTTTAGGGGGAGAGGGTCTGGGGTAAACAAGCATATAATATTATAGGCAGTGAGGGCAGAGCCTGGCCCAACAGGAAGCAAATGGGGTTGCGAACTCCATATCCCCCAGCAGTCTGGGAGAACAGCCAAGTATCTTCTCCCTCTGGAGAGATGAGCTGTGTATTAACTTTTCCTGGCGTCTCCAGCATCTGTGTACTCAAGGACCTTTTTGTCCTTTATAACTTTCCTTTAGTCTTGAGGTTGGTTTTGCTTTGTTCTGCTCTTGTTTTTAAGGGTGAATTTACTTTGGCTTGAAGTTCAGAGGGCTGTAATCCATTATGGCAGAGAAGGCGAGGTCACGTTGCATCAGAAGTTGAGAGACAGAAATCCAAGTCAAACCTTGGGACTTGCAAAGACAGCCGAACACCCTGTTATATAATGTCTCTGACATGTAGTATATATGACATGTAAACTACATAGTGTACTGTATATACTTAATTCACCTGTGATTTTTATTTTACTTTATAGCCATTTACTTTTCAGACATTTTAAAGCACTTATTTGGTTTTTATTAAAATACCCTAGTTTTGCGTTCAAATTTCAATAATTTGAATAATGTTCAATCTAGTTATTTATTATGTAAGTACATGGCACAAACAATCTTGAAGGCAAATACTGCTGGCTCTTGTTAAGCATTTATGCAGTTAATGGAGTAAAACAGTGAAAAAGACACAAGGAGAGCGAAGGTTAACTTCAGTCAGTGCATCTCATGTCATGAACTCGGGACGGAGAGATGGCTTAGCAGTTAAGAGTGCATCGTTGTTCTCACAGGAGACCCAAGTTCAGTTTCCAGGGCCCATGGCTGGGAGCATACAGTACCATGTCACTTCAGCATACACACAAACACACACACACACACACACACACACACACACACACACACACACACACTCACCCCTACACATAAATTAGGAAATAAATCTTTTTTAAAAAAATAGTATGGGTTAATTAGTTCATAGTTGGGTATATTCCTAAATGTCTACTGTTCTGCTAATCCTTACTATTGACATAATTGAAAGCTTAAATTAATTTGTTAATTTTTAATTAATTAAAATTAGATTAATCTGTTAGATTTTATGTTTAGAACTTTGTCAAAGACCTCCATGATAGGTCTTGAGTTTCAGAATTAAAGTAAAGGTGCCTCTTGTCGGATAGGAGTAGAGGAAACCTATGGCCTTGCTATGTGCTGCACATGCACTGTGCCCCGTGTAAGAACTGTCACAGTGGTCGGGAAACGGGATTTCAGAGATGGTGGTTCTGCATGGTCACAAAATATAGGAAATAATTTATAAGAGAGTATGACAGGGTTGCCTGAAATCTCAACTCCATCTTCTTTATGAATCGAATTCGTAAAGTTTCTCCCTCAGATTATCCTGTCAAATTTGTATACAGAAAAGAGAGATATTGACAGCTTTATTGCTGTATGAAAGAATGAAGTGAAATAAGTTCTTTGTGAACGTTAAGTAATAAATTGCCTTAAAAAAAAGTAATAAAGCGTCTGCTTTAGTTTAGCTAAAAGGGCTGAAACCAAGGAAATGTCATTCCTCGCTTTCTTGGAATTAGTACGGAGCCTAGCGAGGAGGGTGGACCTGCTCCTGCCTCCTCCCCTGTCTGGGCCACACACGGCTGAGGTGCTGCCCAGGCTGACCTCACACTGTCCTCCTGCTCAGCCTCGTGAGTGCTGGGATCCCCGCAGTCATCACCTTCACTCTGCTTAGTTGCTTTTAGTAACCCAAATAGTTTTAGGTTTTTGAAATTATATTTCTAAATTGTTATCTTTATAATTTATTATATTTTGATTAGTTTTCTTATGAGTTGATTTCCTGCCAAAAATAGTTGTCTTTTTTAAATTTAATTTAAAATTTCAACTGCCATTTGATTCATCACAAAGAATTCATTTAGATGAAATTGTGTGCTTGAACAAAACTGTGACACTTTAAAACACTGTCTTACTTTTTCTCTCTCTCTCTCTCTTGTTTAAAGGAATCAGCAGGAGGAGATCTTCAGTCTCCTTTAACACCAGAAAGTATCAATGGGACAGATGATGAGAGAACACCCGATGTGACACAGAACTCAGAGCCAAGGGCTGAGCCAGCTCAGAATGCATTGCCATTTTCACATAGGTACACATTCAATTCAGCAATCATGATTAAATGAGATGGATAAATATGAAGTTCATTTGGTTTCAGAAACTCTTGAGTGAAAAATCCCAGGTCAGACTTCTTTAATTAATTAATTGTTTGCTGTTGCTCAGATTGACTGAATATTTCCATTATCTGTGTGGAAAAAGGAATGTTAAGCTAATTATAAGAGAAACTTTTTCAACGGACAAAACATTCCATTCTATCTATATTTTAAAGATCCCTTTTGCTAACCAGTTTTCTGATTTTCTATATGTTATGTAAGACTAATAACTTGTGATTAGGATCAATGGACTCCTGCTCCAAAGGAAAGCCTTGCCACAGGCCCACAGAGGTGCCACAGAGGACGGGGCCAGGCAGGAGCCCGTCAGCATTGAAGGTTGTTTTGTATGCCAACAGGAGGAAAGCTTGAGTTGCTGCTGATTCTTAAAAGAATTCTGTATTCTAGAAGATACACATCATGTTCTAAATGCATTTTAAACTAGTGACATTAGTTATTGGTCTTACTGTGATATTACTAGACTACAAAGAGGAATATGAAGTGGCACCATTGAAAGCCTGTCTACCTTAACACTAATTTTTACCCTTATTTAAATGCTTTTTACTAAACAGTTTTAGGTAAAATTAAGAAAACAGTTTTGTTGACTGCACATCTTTTGGAAGGACCAATTTTTAGAGAATTACATTCTTTGACAGATTAAAAATTGCAAAGTGAGATATTTCAAACTCTTAAGTGAGTTTTGTTGCTGTTGGACTGCATTAATACGGACATACGATTAAACTTAGTAGACCAGCACTGAGGGATCTCCTTAGCAGGCTGCAGAACAAGGAAATTAAGCAATAAATGGGACTTCTGAATGGAAGGACAGTCTACTGCCAGTGCTAGTAATTCTGCATAAGATGGTATACATCTTGAAGAAAGCTGCTTTTAATTACTTTTAATAATGATTTTAATTACTCTAGTGCAAGTGCTTTCTGGAGCTATAAAGGTAGCTGAGCACAGCAGACCTTTATTCCCTCAGTCTGACTCCTGTACTCATATTCATTTAGTGAACATAGTCTTTTAACAGAAGACCACAGTTCTTTGATAGCATTACAAAACTTACGTTATTTAAACGTTATAAAGAACGTTATTGTAGGATAAAATGTTAAAAACTGTATCAAGGACAGGAAGAATTCCTATCTATTAAGTAGTGGTTTCCACCTCCACTTAAGACTGAAGTGCACTGTATACTTGGTTTGACACCTAGATTGAGCCATCCGCACTGAATACTGTGACATTTAGGAATAAGAACTTTTAAATTTAACATTTAAAGAAGCTACTTCCAGTTTATGCACCTAAATTTGTCTAAATGTTTTCCATTTGCGACCCCATTGTATTCATACGGCTCCCCAGAGCCTAGAGTTGTCCTCATCCTGACTTCCTGTTCCTGAGTGTCTGAGAGGAGTCACTTTCACTGCAAAGACACTGCTCCTGCGACTTGTAGGGAGGACTTGACAGTGCTCCCATAGAAATCCTACATTATTTCAACCTTACAGTTACAGTAAAGGCAGGTTATAACCAGAGTCTTTCTTATTATTTTAAGAATTTCCAGCCCTAGTATTTTATGAAGGTATTCCTGTGAATTTGATATCTTATGATCCTATATTCATCTAATTCCTTAACTGAAATAAAAATGTCCATGTGAGGTAGGTTATTTACAGCGATTGCAGGAGACATGGTGTTCTTCAGAGTTCCCAAACCAGGATAGTTTCAAATAGGTTTTTCATGGCTTCTGACGAAGAAGACCGTGAAGTTCCCTGCAGTGCGTCAGTGATGTGTGAAGTGTCACAGTGTGAAAGCACGTGCTTTTGGCTTATTACGAGAAAACGAAATCTGTAAATTCAGTTTATGTGTCTTAGGTCCAGTTTACTTTGATTTGACAACTCAGTTCTTCTGACCCCACCCTAGTATGTATGTATGTGTGTGTGTATGTGTATGTCTGTATGTATATACATACACATACACATCGTATACATATGCTATATATACAGTATGTGTGTATATATACTATATATGAATATATATATTCAATTAGTAAATAGTACATTTAAGCCAAATATCCAACATAAGCACACTATGTAAGTATCTATCTGGAAAGACCTATATAGAATTGGGGTCAACATTTCATGAGTTAGAAACAAAGGATTTTATAATTAATATTATTTAAGTCTAAAGTACCCATATATTTAAATTAGATATGCGATTTTTCCCTCTTGGCAAAGGAAGACAAAAATCTTGTGTTTAGAGATGATGTAGATTGTCATTTTTGCCTCTCCTTCCTGAGTACTTGTTTTAACAACAACAAAAAAAGACTAGTTTAAGAAAAGGGATTGTCCAGTATTTTTCTGCTTTGTTAAGTCTAATTTTACTGTTAAACAGAGAACAGAATCACTGAGTATCTGGGTTTTTTTTTTTTTTTTTTTTTCCTTTTTTTTTTTTCGAGCTGGGGACCAACCCAGGGCCTTGCACTCACTAGGCAAGCGCTCTACCGCTGAGCTAAATCCCCAACCCCTGGAGTATCTGTTTTAAAAGAAAGCCAGGACCATTATGATGGCCATACCCAGGGTACATAGTGAAAACAACAGAGACCAAGCAAATGAAAGTGTGAGCGTACCATCCACTCAGTCCTGCTGCCGGACATGGCAGCTGCCTGTGCTTTTCTGAAGAGTCAGTGTATGCTAAGTCTAGAACCATTAATTAGTAAAGAGGCGATGACTTTTATTTGGGCCTGACAATTTTAGTGATGTGGTCATAGTCTATTCTGTATTTGTAAGCTTTATTTTAAAATTACTGTGTTGATTTAGGAACACAAGAAATGTTTTTATTTTTAATTATGAGTGTATATAAGGTTTTCAGATATGCACAGACTACAATAATAGACTCCCATGGAGATACCACTTCAGCCTTAACAGTCAGGGAGAAGGAACCTCACTTTATCACCACACTCGCCCTGCTCTCCACTGATCTGTTGTTACTGCGGTGTGGAGGTTCACACGCATGCAGGTCCTCACACATGATGGGTAGGCCCGCACCAAGTGAGCCTCTCCCAGCCTTGCCGTTTTGTTTTTTTTATTTTAATCTTATGTGTATGGGTGTTTTGTATCCAGGCATGTCATGCCTGTGTCCACAGAAGCCAGAGAGGGTATCAGATTCCCTAAAACTGGAGTTCTCGATGGTCGTGAGCCAGTGTGGGTGCTGGGAACTGAAGCTGGGTCCTCTACAAGAGCAGCCAGCGCTCTTAACCACTGAGCCACTCTCTGCCCTGTGTTTTATTTATTTATTTATTTATTTATTTATTTATTTATTTATTTATTTATTTATTTATTCTTTTTTTGGAGCTGGGGACCGAACCCAAGGGCCTTGCGCTTCCTAGGCAAGTGCTCTACCACTGAGCTAAATCCCCAATCCCACTGAGCTAAATCCCCAACCCCTTGTTTTATTTTTAAAGCAAACGAGATACATAATTTCATCCATGATAATTTAAGATTATCTTGAACTCTTAAGGAAATGTATATACTAAGCTATTACAGTTTTTATTTTCCCTAATTCAGTGGCATAATACCTTACCTTGAGTCGTTTACTACTTTCTTTGGTTTCTAAAAACTCTACTGCTAAATTACAATGTAAACATAGGGCTCGTATATACTGTAGAGTGCTGTAGATGTCCTCGTCATCAACTATGCAATAACAGTCTGATCGACATGTTTCAGGAGCGATCACTCTTTGGTGTGCTTCTTTAAATACTTTCAGAAGCTTAGGATGTGCAAAACAGGAAGATCGTGGGTGTAAATGTTTACTTATTTCTTTGAGAGTGTTAGTAAGTCTTTTCTAAATTGCTTTTCTCTTTAAAATTATCGTTAACTTAAATGATAATTATCTTTGAGGTTGAACAGAAGCTCATTGACAAACTAAAGTGACTTTTTAGGGCATTCTTTGAGATCATAGTCTTATATCTGGGGACTAAAATGTCATTAGACCCTAATAGACTAACTTGTATGTTTGTGTGGGGAAACGTTTTCCTCTCTCATTCAAGGTAACTGTTTGCTGCCTGTTGTTACTTGTGTAGCATTCTAGAAAATGGCTAGGTTTTTTATAAGATTTAAGACACCTAAATTCTCTTAGAAGTAGTTTTATATTATTATAGTTCTGTTGGAATGTGATCCTGAAATTATTACTGAAAATTAGAATTTTTATTTTGCTAATGACAACCTTGACTCTCAGAGATGCAGTGTAAATTGATACCTCATCTTTCCGAGAGTTCAGAGCACAGGGCGGCAGTATGTGAAGCTGCTTTTGCACTGACGCATTTTGATAAGTTTGGCTACTGTAATGATAAAAGGCTCCTCAGGCACTGACTGCATTTGGGTTCTTCCGATGGGGGATGATCCGTTCTCATGGTGCTGCTGGACTTAATGCATTTTGGAGGTACTGCATGTATCTTCCACGCTGCTTGACATTTTCTGTGATTTGTGTGTTTGCACCAACTCATTAAAAGATATATGCAGAAATATCTTCTAGTTCGTTGATCTTCACTGTATGACAGTTATAATATTAAACACTTGGGTTGATCCACTCTGTTTACATTTATTATTCTAAGCGTCAGAAAGGGACTAACTTGAAATTATATCTAGAGGCTTTGTATCATTTCAAAAATTAAATTTCCTTGGATACTTTAGGCAATATTTTAAACAACGTTTTAATAAATTTAAATATTTATATTTAAGTAAGCTAAAATATACATAAATGTGCTTTTTAATAAATTAAATACAGTTTATACTTATTTGCCGATTCTACAAATAAAAAAAAAAAGTGAGCAGTGGTGAGAGGTCCCAGTGCTGCCTGGTGTGCTGTCGTATGCCTCTAGTCCTGGTGGTGCGCAGGCAAAGCAGAGGAGGCCTCTGGGAGTTCGAGGCCAGCCAGGGCTGCAGAGTGGGACCTTGTCTCACAGAGGTCTAACTCACCACATGCCGGGCACATTCAGGTACATTGTCTCCCTCCTTCTTAAGTAGTAAACAGAACTAAGAAGGTTATAGTTATGAGCTAAAGTAAAAATAATTGCTGTATAAATTTTTATTTGGAATAAATCTATACAGCTAGGATTTAATTCTATCATTAGAAGAGATTTTTACCACTCATAAAATTGTAGGTGAAAAACTATATGTATTGCAGCTCCCATAACTGCCACAGTTGTGATTTTTTTTATTGTCAAATCTCAAAAATTAAATTTTTTTCAGAATTAATATGAACACTAAGATTACTTGAGATCATAATTAAGCAATTTAGAAATGCAGAATTTACTTTACATAATTATAAAAGGGTGGCATTTTTAAGTGCTATCTTGTTAATTTGCTTTTTAAATATTGATCTGCATTCTCTGCAGAATGAGAAGCAATTTATATTTTTTTAAAAATAATGTGCAACGAAGAATAAAGTTTATCAACCAAAATTATTAAATCATTTTCTGAATAGATATACCTAATTTTCTGTCTTAAATTCTTGAAAACATGTTTTCATTTTTTTTCTGAAGTCAGCCAAGATTTTGTGTCAGTGTTAAAATTTGCTAAAGCCTTTTACTATCAGTCAGTATAGGTTATTCATGAGAAAACTATTCTGTGAGATCCAGACATTTCCAACCACGTCCAGTGCAGGTTAACCCCTTTCCCTAGTTTATCTACAGCGGCTGTCAGCTTCCCTTTACAGCTGTCTGCTGGCGTTAGATAGGTGGGAGCAGGCCATGGGTGAGATCCATCTAGATTATGATCCCTCTTCTCGGAGGATTTTTAAAATCCCCTTTCTCTTTGTGTCCTTAGCAAAGCACTGTATGGGTTCCAGTGGAGAGAGGTGTGGTCTGGACAGGTCTACTCCAGCACATGAGGAAACGCTTTTTGTTTCTATTTGATTCAGACCTAAGAGGAGTAAGGGTTAAGACCAAAATGTAACAAACCCAGAGAGCGGCAGACACACCTCATAAATGGGTGAGAATTTGTGATGTATTGGGTGCTGTAAAGAGCGAAGAGGTCTGTGGTACACTGGAATGTTCAAGACGTGAGTCAGGGATGTCATCTAGGCTACCCACCGATCGCTCCTCTGGAGCTGCGACCCTTTGAACTCAACCTCTAAGAAAGCTCACACCAATGCTTGCTTCCTACATAAGCCTCCCATACTTCATACCAAAATAACCGACAGTGTGCTGAAGTGTGTGGGAGTATGCCAGTGCCTGCCTTCCTTACCGGGTGGAGAAGGGGCAGCCATGAGCACACTGGTGTGAAGAGGATGCCAGCTATCTTCATTACACCAGTTTGCCATCTTTGCATTCACTGTTCAGCTTGATGACTATGCTACCTTTCACCACCTTTCCTACATTGACATTTAAAATATTTGGACTTTGGAGATGAAGAAACTTTGGCCATTATGTGGTTTAGAAGCCACTTTATTTTGTAAAAGTGGAAACAGAGTCAGAGAATGTTCTCTAACCTTACTTGCCTAGTAGCTGGATTGCTTCCGAGAGATATCCAGAAGTCTGGACCGTTACAGTCTCCCTGACCTAGGGAGAGCCTCTGTGTAAACTTTAAGAAAGTGTTGTCCTGAGTCACTCTTCTCACCCTCACAGGACCTCCTTACTTTATGATTGTTTAACATCTTTGCCTCTGAATGTTTAACTTCTTACTTGGAAATTCTCAATTTGACTAGAATTTTTAGATACCTCTTGTACATTTCTATTTATTTTAGATGGATAGTAAAAGATTAATTTTTTGAGCAAATAAATGACATTTTCTGTTGCTGCTGTTAACTGAGACAATAGGACAAGGTGCATCAGGTTGGTTCAGCTGGCTTGTTAACATAAGACACGTTAGTAGAACTGACGAAGTACATATTCGAAGACTAATCAGCTCAATGTCCTGATTCTAACATACCCATTCAGCTGTTAATACTCTCTTTTTCCATTTTTAATAACAGCTTTTTAGCAAAATAATTCATGGTAACCTTTTTCCTACACTCTTTCATAGTCACATATAGAAATGTTCAATTCAGCAGTTTTAGTGTATTGATTGACACAACTTAACTACAGTGAGTTTCCTCCACCACTCTCCTGTCCCTTGTCTAAAATAAGAACAGACTCTGCCTATTAGTAACAACCCCTCTGCCCCACTTGCATTCTCTCTTCCATCGCCAACACTGGCACTCGTGACTCTGTGACGTTGCCTACTCTACAGTCATGTACAGGAGCTCACGTAGTGTGCACGAGTCCTCTGGCCCCGCGTGGTAACACTTTAGAGGGATTGCCAGGCTGCTGTGGACAGTAGCTGCCCTTTCCACGTTTCCAGCACCAGAGCATAAGGGTCTAGTTTCTTTACACAGCACCCGAGCTTTTCACTGTTTATCTTCTTCAACCTCTTGGTGCTGGCATTGAGCCCAGAGCCCAAGTGTGCTGAGTAAGCATTCTGCACTGAGCACCGAGCTCCCTTCTCCCACACCCTTTTTAATGATCGCCATCCTCTGGGGGATAAATTGTATTTTGTCATGACTTTGACTTCCCTAATGGCATCTTCCGACACGCCTGTGGACCACTTGTGTGTCTTCAAAGAAATGGCTACTCGGATCCTGTACCTGCTTTCAGTTGAGATTTGAGTATTTTTGATTTGTGGGCACCTGTTATATATTTTAGATATTAAACCCATGTCATATGAATGGTTTATATATTCTAGGTATTAAACCCACATCATATGAATGGTTTATATATTCTAGATATTAAACCCATGTCATATGAATGGTTTATATATTCTAGATATTAAACCCATGTCATATGAACGGTTTTCAAATGGTTTCACTGGTTCAGTAGGTTGTCTGTGTTTTGGATGTTGTGCTTTTCAGTACATTTTAACCTTTCTTTATTTCTGGTTTACTTATGTGCTTTTCTTTAGTCGCTCGTGTGTTTAATGCCGTATGTTAAGAAGTCACTGACTAGTCTGAGGTCATAAGATTTACTACATACACTTTTATTTTCTTCTGAGTTTCAGCTCTTGAGTTCTACCACTGATCCAGTGTTTGCACGTGCTATGAGGTTGAGGCTTGCCTTCATTCTTTTCTCTGGGACTATCTAGTTTTCCTATTACTTCCTTTTAAAGGCCATTCTTTTCTCCATTGAAAATATCTTGGCATTCTGAACAAAAACTGTAAAGATAATGGAGATTTATTTCTGAACTCTCAGTTCTGACTCAGTAATAAGTTCTATCCTACACCAGTACTGTATTGCCTTTGTTATTTTAACATTGTATTAATCTTTAAAATTGGGAGGTATGATTTGTATAGTCTCTTTCTTTGTTTTTTGTTTGTTTGTTTGTGTTTGTTTGTTTTTTAAAGATCGAGTCTAGAGTGCCTGCAATTTCTAAGCAAAGTTTATTCTATTGAAATTCTAAATTCCTATAGAGACGCTGTTGGCATTCTGATAAGCATTAATTAAAATTAATCTTAATTTCAATAGTTTTAAAGCAGATTCCTCAGGATTTTCTATAGATAAAATTACGTTTTCTGCCAACTGATACAGCTTCACAGTATTACTGTTTTATCTAGATGCCTTGTATTTTACTCCCCTAATAACCCCAGCTACTACAGGATTGATCATTAACATGAGAAGTATGGAGGTCCTTATCTTATTTCTGACCTTAAGTCAGAGTCTTTCATCAGATATAAGCCGGGCAGTTTTTGTGGATTTTTAGCAGGGTAAACATGTTCTCTTGTATTCCTACATTTTTAACATTTTTCCCATCATACTAATTCCTGTTAATGATTCCTTCTCTTATGCTCCAACAATGTGATGGCTTTAATATTTATACATTGGCAAGGACAGCAATATTCATGGGTTATTTCAAGAGAACAAACCTTGATAGGGAAAATTTTTATTAAAAATGTAAATATTTTTAAAGAGCACAACACTGGCCTCAGTTTTGCTGTATTCTTTGTGAAGATTTCCTGTCTTTTTCTCTCTCCATCATACAGGAAGTAGTTTTTATGTAGGATATGAACAGAGCTCACTACCTACTTGGTTTTTAAGATGTATTATTGTTTTAAAGATTAAATTTACTCATTTCAAATAATTGATTTCTAGTAGAACTGTTCTTCAAATGACTTTTTTTTTTATTGCACTGTAGAAATGTCAACTGGTTATTTTAAATGATCATCTATAATGATCCGTAGTGGGTTTTGGACAGTTTTCCACCTAGTTTGCTCTGGAGGGGCTGTGTTTGTGGATACAGGTATTTTTAGTGTTTAGTAAACTTCTGCAGTAGTTCTTCAAACAGTGCAGAAATGCTGTGATGACCTCATAGGACATTTTAAAAGCTTTACACACATAGTGGAATAGAAAGTCCTAAAAAAATTAGTGTTAAAAATATTTACCCCAATGTATACACCAAATGGGGTGTGTTTTAATTTTCAACAATAAAAGTAGTCTATGACACTCTCGGACTACTTTAGACATAGTTCTGCAAAATGCTTTTTTTAATCCAGGGCACAATTTTGGTCTCTATAATGTGAAGTTAATGTATTTGTAGAAAACATATTTGATCCTATGACTTAATTTTTTTTACAACTAATTTTTTCTGAGGTATGCTTATTCGTAAGCTAAGTTACTCTAAGGGACCACCTAAGAACACTCTCTCATGCTCTACAGAATGCAGTATTCCCCAGTCCAACACGGGGAATGAATGAGTGGTAGTAATGTGTTAAGTCATCTAGTGAAGCAGATTGTGTGTGTTGTGTAAGACCAAGCACACTGCTGTTGTTCACCCACTTCCTTGGCTTTGCTTTGCTTGTTTTGTCTGAGCTGTGCTTTGGCCATGTAGCTCAGCCTGGCCTAGAACGCTCTTGTCTCCCCTTCCAAGTATTTGCATTACAAGTGTTTGTCCGGGGTTGGGGATTTGGCTCAGTGGTAGAGTGCTTGCCTAGGAAGCGCAAGGCCCTGGGTTCGGTCCCCAGCTCCGAAAAAAAAAAATTAAAAAAAAAAAAAAAGAAAAAGAAAAAAAAAAAAACAAGTGTTTGTCCCCACACCCAGCTGGTAGTCCTACCTCTTTCAAGACACATCAACTGTTCTGTCACCATTTATTACATGTGGCCACAAAGTCTTAGGTTCTCTGACAAAGAGAGAGAAAGATTCTTAGTGGGATTTTAGAAGCTTTACCACATACAGTACCTGCTAGTAGTCAAGCCCAGGACTCATACCGGACAGAATAGCATATTTGAGATTTGCTGGAGAAAGATATATTGGACAGTAAGAAATAAATACAAACATCACATTTCTAAATCAATTCCTACCCCTTTCCCCAACTACCACTTTTTAAAAAAGATTCCACTTGAACTTTTTTTTCTTTTTATGGAAAAGTTGGACTCTTTAGTCCCTTGCATCCTGACACTTACTGGGTAGTAGATTTTTTTTTTCATTTTTTTTTTTTAAATCAGTTCTTCAAGATGGATTTTTTTTTTCATCACTGTGAAGGCAGCCAATTTTCTTCTCTGGCCTTGGTTATTTTTGAAATTAGTGAAGTCACCATTTCCCTTGGAGGAAGAGGATCTGCAGTTTATTCTGATTGAAAAGATACAAATGACCCCTGACTGAGAGAAGCCCCTGGAAGAAAGGAGACAGGCCTAAGAAGACAACTAATGTGGCGCACTTTAGCACTGAGGGATGAGAAGAAGGGAGTTCTTGTTAAAGAAGACACCTGCTGGGACTCTGGGTGAGGACGATGGCTAGCCCAGAGCCACCTAGAGAAAGAAGAGATGCATTGGGGAAGTTTTCAGCTTTAGAACTTAGGAGAGTATCATGGTCCTTGCTTCACTGATATCCAGAAGACTGAGAAGCCCCTGATGAAGGGAGGAAAATCTGCTGGAAATCAAAGTAACTTTGCGATGAAGAAAAGTAAAAAATCCAAGTGGCTGGCTTTCTTGGACTTCTAACTAGACTGGTTCATGGATTTTATTTCTTTCGAAACTTAACAAACTAGGATCTCTTGGCTATGTAATCTTGGCACATGTAACTCTGCCCAAGTTCATGTATTGTCTGTCATGAATCCTCTGCCCTACCTCACAGGGATGTTGTGAGGCCCATGTTAATGTCTGTAAGTAGTAATTCATGCTTAGCTCTTTGTTGATAGTCTCTGTGTCTTTTTAAAATTATAAGTGCTTTATTACACCTTCGAACAAACATTAGGTAAGATTTTTTAAATGGAAGATAATGGCATTGTATGTGGTTCATCAGTGAGCATCCTTGTATGAAGAATAATTTGGCTGCATGAGATGTTAAATTGATTCTTTTACGATTGAGCCTTTATATGATAGTAATAATAATAAAAGCTATGCTAAGAATGTCTGGGTTTCCCTTTTATTTAGATGGTATTACTATAGAAATAAAGACTTGGTGAATATTTCATAACATATAGAAAGAAAATTCTAATCAGGGGAAATCAGGAAGTGAATTGAAGAATTCAAGTTTATACTCAATAATTGTAAATAAATAAAATTCTTTCCTATATGATTCTATCATTGAAATATTTATTTTTATGATTTAACCTATGTGCTATTTAAAAAGGAAAACAAACATAGCTGTAGGACAGTGGTTTTCATCCTCTGGTTTGTGACCCCTTGGGGGGCGTCAAATGACCCTTTCACCTAAGACCATCAGAATACTTACATTAAGATTCATTTAAAAAAAGATTCATAACAGTATCAAAATTACATTACAAAATAGCAATGAAAATGATTTTGTGGTTGGGTTCACCGCAACCGGAGGAACTGAATTAGAGGATTGCAGCCTTAGGAAGGCGGAGAAGCGCTGCTCTAGGTGAAGGGTGCTGTCGGTTGGTGGGCTTGTTTGGTTGGTTTTGCAGTACTGGGGAGGAGGAACCCAGAAGGTTACATGGGCTAGGCCGGCACTCTTAACACATAGCCCATAATACCAAGCTTGTCAGACTTCCCTAGAACCTACTACCTACTGTCCACAGTGTCACCATAGGTCACTCAAAGGAGAATGTGTAGGAGTAACCATACAAAAGACCTGACTTTTACTGATTCGGTTTAGTGGGAGAAATTACTTAAATCAGTTTCCATCCCTCCTGTTCCATTCTTTCCCCCAACCCGTGTGCGTGTGCGTGTGCGTGTGCGTGTGTGTGTGTGTGTGTGTGTGTGCGAGTTTGTTTGTTTGCTTTTGTTTTTGCAGTGCTGAGAATCAAACCTAGGTTATTTACAGGTTAAACAGGCTTGTGACCTGTGAGCTTTATCTACAGCCTGATTGCTCATTTAATAGTTTTATGATCAATTGATCTAAGTAGGGGAAAGTGGCCCATTCTACACATTTGAATACATAAACAAGCATATTTTGGGAATTTTGATCTCCTATTTTAAAAAAATATGTAAACCATGAGCTGTGTAGTAAATTTGAAAACAATCATGGAATCACTGGTAAAACTTTATGTATAAGAATTAATAAAATAAAGCTTACAAAGTTAAATCGTGAACCTCATTTTTCTATATCAAAAATGTAATTATAATTTTAAGAAGCCAGTTATTGCTTATTATGCTTATTAAAAAGTACCCCCATAATACATCTAATAAGGTATATGCTTGCTTTTCTAATTGATGAATGGTAGAAACAAGTATTAAAGTTAATGGATATGCTTTGGAAATAACAGGGACATACCACAGTACCATAGGAGTGTGGTTTGTGTAATATTTAAAACAGTGCATTCTTCTACCAATTTTATTACAGGAATAATTCATAGGATGCATCTTGAACCTAATTTAACTCAGGAAGGAATCAACTTCTTGGGAAAATATATATTCAGATTGAACATCCTTGATTTTGGCATGTGAATTAGAATATGATTTTTGAATATGAAATGTTTTAAAATCTGAAACCTTTTTTCATATGCCAGTAGGATGCCACAAATGGAAAATTATGTATCTGATCACATGTAGTAGGTCACAGTCAACAATTAAGTAGACTATATATATAAAATTATCTTTAGACTGTGTTTGTAAGCTGTGTGTGTGTGTGTGTGTGTGTGTGTGTGTGTGTGTGTGTGTGTGTGTGTGTGTGCGTGTGCCATAAAGCATGTATATAAAGCACTTTAGATGAAGGATGCTTAGTCTGTAACGTATTGGTCCTGCCATCATTTTGGTCTCTAACACTATAGGATGTTCTCAACCATGCCAGAAGTGAAGGGATTGTGTGCCTAGGTCCCTTGGGCTCAGCCACTGCTACTATTCACTTAGGCAAATGGCTTCGTCTCTAAGCAACAGTTTTCATCTGTTTGGTAGAAGAGAAAGGTTAGCACATGATTTCTAAGTAAACTTGACTTAATTATCTTAATATGACTCTGCCTTTAGTCAAGAAATGAATAATATCTCCTCACACCGTCTTCTGTGGCTGTGCTGAGAGTCAGCACTGGCTTTATAATTGTTAAGACACAGTAATGTCACTGTGCTATATAAAGGAGCACATTACATACAGCAAATTAGCTAGCGCTGCCTTTAAATATTACATTAGGGGAAAGTAGTATTTTATGCTTTGGCACAATGTGCATGCGAAATTGAAATTATTTAAATCCTCCCAGATGGCGCTACAGATTCAAAATGTATGCTATATCAGACACTGTTCAGTTATAGACTCTCATAACATTAAAGCAGTAGCCTAAGATACGGGATAAATTCGTAAGCTCATGGAATGGATTATAATAAGTCTCAGAAACATAATTGCTATCTGGTAACTAGACTTAAAGGTGGAAACAGGTTGATAGAAACTCTCACAGGTTGAATTAAATCTACACTTGAACATTTGGGCTTAGCAGCATTACTGATAATTAGGCTGGGAATATAGTTCAGTGAAACCCTAGATAGGGGTTTAATCCTACATATATGTACATGCATGTACGCATGTAGGCACAGATAAGCAGATGGCAAGCTGAAAATGAATTTGCTCTACAAAATGGCATTCTTAGCAATGTTGTACCATTGTTGTATGGGAAATGATGATATGAGATAGATAAGCAAGTGTTTCGGGGCAAGCAGGATGTAAACATTTAATGGGGGATACACTACTGTGTCTGGATATTTAGTGTGAACATCTAGTACCCTAAATAGTGATGATTGATCTTGTACATGTGAGTCATACCTGCTTGCCCAGCCAAAGGTTTATACTAGTTTATAACAATAAAGCACTGTTACCCAAGGACCAACAGAGATCACCCTTGCACTTAATTCTCTGGAATTCAGTAATATCAAATGAAATGCCATCTTTGTTGTTGTTTGTTTTTAATTTCCTGGGGAGATATTTTGTAGTGATTAACTTATTTGCAAATGTTAGTTATAATAGTCTGAATGCCAGGTTGTATGCAGTATCCTTAGTTCCTGTAAAGACTAAGATGATAGGGTATGTAGAAGTGTATTCATTAAAGAATAGCTAGGTTTATATTTTTCCTGTGTTTTTATAAATTTTTATTTTGCCCCATCTCATAAGAAATAGAACAGACAGAATTACCCATTTATTTTCAGAGGGAAAAAAATCTGAAAAGTAGGAATGTTAGGGGTTTAAAAATACTTTTTGTGTTCTTAGAAATTTTCATACTTATATAATATATATTTGTGATACCTGCCCCCCCCTTCATGTCCCCATTGGACATCTTCCTTTTTTATTCTTACTTTATACAACCCCCTGAGTTTGGCTCATGCACTCCTATGAGCATGGGTTTAGGGACAGCCATAAGAGCGTCGGCAGCCTACCAGTAGCCATGCCCTGGTTAGGGAACTTGTACAAATCTGTACGAACCAGAATTAGAACTTGACTAGTCCTCTCTGTCTCAGCCTAATCTTTTCTTTGGTCTGTTGGAAGGAAATTGCAAGTCTCTACAGGAAAGCAACTTCAAAAATAGTGATTAACAGACTTTAGCCATTATTCCTCACAAAAATAAGTTAGAATTGCCCAAAAAGTACAGTTGAAATGTAGTGAGTATCGAGTGTGTACACATGATCATGTTCATTTATTTAATTTTTGGCAATTAATATATTTGATCATGCTAACCTCCATCCTCTTCTCTTACCTCCCCGGTCTCTCTGGAGCCCCTTCCCCCAAACTTTTTCTGCTACATTCAGGCTCCTCTCCATGCCCCAATAACTGGCCAAACTTAAAGTGTTGTTTGCATATGTATGGGTGCAGTGTTGTTTACTGCATCATGGCTACACCCCTGAAGAAAAATGGGTACTCCTTCCCTCAGCCATTCACTCCTTAGCTAAGGGTCAGGCCTCCTTCATAAGTCTCTTCCCCCGTTCACCTTGGAGTGTTGACAGGCTTCCTTTCATGCAGATAAGCACAGCGGCTTTTAATAATCAGAGGACCTCTTACAATCCTCTTCCCAGCTTCTGTCTCCTAGTGTTTGTTATTCCCCTTCTCCTATGTTACCTGACTCTTGGAGCAGGGTGGGTGGCGGTGCTGAAAAGAGGTCCTATTTAGAACTGATGTCTCAGGGGTCACTTGTAGCACCATGACCAGATACAGGTTCCTGCCTTAAACACTGCCCACTGCAAAACAAAACAAAATTTCTCCGTCCAAGGTTGAGCAGCATCAATCCATAGGTATAAACAAATATTTTAGAAGACAGTTTGACATTGTGTTCATTTTATAATTGCAGTTTACATAAGTCTAGCATATATGCTTATGTGTTTGTAGTCTTGGTGGTCTTGATTATCTGTTAGTTTATATTTTCAAAGGATCATTTGGAGATCCTTGTTTGAATGATTTACATGAGTGTACGGCACAGTGAAATGTCCTTATCCAGGATCTCCTTGTTCTGTAACTAGGTAATGTAGAGGTAAGACTACATTCTGTGTATTTACCAAGTAGCTAGCTGTCAATCTCAGCACTGCTTAGCGCTAAGCAGCCCATTTCTGAACTCATTGTGGACTCAGCACACATTGGCACATACGCCCTGTGGTTTCTCAGATTCTCGTGTAAGCAATATTGCAAACCAAGAGTATCTAGAGAGGCCCCGTAAGAAGTCGAATCTTCCAGCATAGCTTCAGAGGCATTTTGAAAAATGAGCATATCCAGAGGTTGGGGGACCTGGAAAGCAGGCAGAGTTGTCTCTGTAGTGTTTAATATATGTGTGCATATGCATACACAGTCACATGCATTGGAAATCACGTAACAGGTGATGAGTGTAGTCATCACCCACAGCACATACATGGTCTACTCCTCACAACATGCCGTCTTGACATGCTGCATGCATGACTTCTAACAGACGAGTGTTACGATGGGCCGACGAGTAGATGCTACCAGGAAGGCCTGTCGTGCTGGGCTTGACCAGCGTATAATATTTGTAGGTTTGAGCTGGTTTTGCCCTCATCTTGAGATCATAGAAATAACATCTGGAAAGATGAAATATGAACTTGGAGGAAGTAAGGGTTTTTTTTTCCTACGTGAATTTAAGAATAAAGAATAGGAGGAAAGGTGTATTTTTGGTTTCCTATCCTCTTAAGCCTTTTGAGGACCATTGCCAGCTCATTTGTCTTTGGATCTCACTGTCTGCCATGGTCTTTGACACATTGGAGAGGCATAATAAACATAGTTGAATCAGGTGACTGGTGTTTTCTTTCTATATTAGGTTTCTTTTTTTTCCTCTTCTGTTGTTAAGGTAGAAATTCCTTGAGGATGGTGAAAACACCTGAAAATACTAGGAAATACTATTGACCTGCTACATTTGATACGTTGACTGCTTGAGTTAAGCTTGCGAAAGACAAAAGGGTAGGCTGCCATTTAGCAATTATCAAAATGTAACGCCACTTATCTCGATAAAATAGAAACGTACGTCTTTGTGTGAACATGGAGCTCAAATGTAGATTGAGTAGCTAGTTATCCGAATTGTGGACACATTAGTTTTAACCCTTACAACATCATTAGGAAGCGTAGTTTGTACTCAGTCGTGTTGTCGCCACTTTTAGAAATGGAGAACTTGCATAGTGTAAGGCCTTGGTCCAGAGTCGTCCTGGAAATTGTAACAGAAATGTCAGTTTCAGTCCATCTTTTAAACTGAATTATAGATGCTGAGAAAATGTGCTTGAAAGGATAAATGCATTTTTCCTTTTCAGGTACAGAGTAATAGAACCTATTGAAGTAATAGTCTTCGTTTTCCTCCCATACTGGATATTTTTTACAAGTCTAAGTCTAAACCAGAGTACGGCGTTAACTTGCGTTGCCATCATCAAAGTGTGGGGCAGGGAAGGTAGAAAGGAGAGGGAAGGGAAGGATGGGGGTTGCTTGGCTGGCATAGGAAGTACTTCTGTCATGGCTATGTTAAAATAACGGAAAGAAATGAGAAGAGGCGAATGCATTCGTTTTCACTTGCCATTTGAAAGGGCTCAGTCTGTCATGGTAGGGGCAGAAGCTCAGACGAGTGCAGCGGGAAGGAACCCAAGGCTGCTGGGTCATCAGACAGCAGTCAGGGATTGGAGAAGCCCAGGCTCAAACCCTGGCTCTAATCCTCAGTGTGCCCCTGCCCAGCAATCTGCTTTCTCTGCTTTTGCCTCACCTCTAAAGGCTCCCAAAGCAGAAGCACCAGGTAGAGACCAGATGTTTGTATACACGAGCCCCTGGGTAGCAGTGTGAGTTCAGACCAGCTGGCTCTGGGCCGTCTCCTAATGCAGAATGCATTCAGTTCCACTTCTGTACTTTCACAGTTCCAACACACAAGGTTCCACAGTCTGCTGACCCTCGGGGCAGACTCTGAGCTCCTGTGAAGTAGGAATGTGCAGTGGCATAGAGTGAACGTTCCTACTCCATAAAGGAAGAGTGGGGCATTCCCAGGAACACAGAAAGGTGGGGCAAACACCAAACCCTGCAGCTCCTCATCAGACGTGCTGCTCCTGGTAATGGCATCTTGGCTCCCAGCAGGCTTTGCAGCATGTTCTTTCCTTCTGAGCTGCAAATCTTAAATATAGATACTAACTGAACCAACTTCTTTAGATATTTCAGCATCTTCAAATAAAACTCAGAAGACAAAAATCCATAGACGCCCAATTTTTGTCTAATTTATCAGACAGTTCTAACTTGCTAAAACTTTATGAAGAGTCACTTCTGATTCAGTAAAGTCCAGTGCCATTTAACACTGCTAAGGTCTTGTGGGGATATACTGTAAGTATGGTTAGAAAGTCCAATCGTCTTAGATTTCTCTGCTTACCCTTTATTCGCTTATATTAAAAATGTATCTGAAGCTGTAATTTTACTCTCAAAAGGTAAATGCTTCCGTGGCGTGGGGTTAGAGCTCAGTGGCAGAGCACACACCCAGCACACCTGTTGCCCTGGGTTTAGTCCCCAGTTTCTTAAGATTAACAGCTTTAAGTGCATGAGTTTTCGAAGAAACAACCTGGCGGCTAGACTTTCAGGTCTATATTTTACATAGTTTCTCATAGAGTTTTCTACAAGTCAGTAATAATTATAGAGATACAATCTATCTGGTTGAAAATAAGCCATCAGTTGTAAGTCCAGACACTAAGGCATTTATTCCAACAGGCTGTTGGTATGGGTGAACATGTGATGGGAGCTTCTCATAGACGAGGACTGTGTTTCCTGAGGAGCTTCGTGAGAGAAGCTGTGTTTAACAGAAAGTTTCACCACAGCCCTCACTTGCCCATGGAAAGCAGCCTAGAGAGCGTTGGTGGAAGTAAAATAGTCCTCTGGGCAGTCTGCATTCACATGCATTATAAAACTGTTTACTCCCATGTAAACACCAGCGTAGTGTGCGGTCCATTTCCACAATGAACCTCCAGACTACTCAAGGATTTTTTTTTTGGTTCTTTTTTTTGGAGCTGGGGACCGAACCCAGGGCCTTGTGCTTCCTAGGCAAGCGCTCTACCACTGAGCTAAATCCCCAACCCCCAAGGATTTTATCCCAAAGGCTGAAGTGATAGCCCAAGCACTGAGTGACTGCTCTTGCAAAGGACCCAGGTTCCGTTCTCAGCACCCACACGACAGCTCTTAGCTAGCAGTCTCTAACTCCAGGAGATCTGGCACCACCTTCTAGGCGTCTGGACAACAGGTACACAGGCATACATGCAGACAAAATACCCATAACACACAAAATTAATTCAAAAGAGAAAAGAATTTCAGCCTACCTTTAGTGTTTTTATTCGTGACTGGCATATTTCTGATCTCACTAACTTTTACTAATCCACATTCTAAACTCATCGGAATGTAGTTTTTCTATGATCCCTGCATTCATCCTCAGCACCCTGTAATGTGACTATATGCAGTCAATTATAGGTTATCTTTTGGGCAGTGAAGCAGAGCCACCATGAGAAAAAGATAAGTTATAGCTCTGAGAGAAACTGTGAAGTAGGAATCCTGTACAAGTCCCTAGTCCTGCAGTGTACCCGCAAGTTAGTTCTCGTGGCCTTTGCATGTGGATAGTCTGTTAGTTCAAAATCAAATTCACGTTAATGAAATGTAGTTGTAATGTGATGATGTCCATGAAATATTCTTTCAAAAGGTCAGCGTGGTGATGCCCACCTTTTATCCCAGCATTTAGAGTGCAGAGCATGTGGGTCTCTGAGGTCGAGGCCAGTGTGTTCTATGTAAGAGTGTCAGGTCAGCCAGGAACACACAGTAAGACCCTGTCACAATAACAGACAAACGAAAGACGTCCTCTAA